>NC_136896.1:20018558-20274257 GCF_949152265.1 Phoxinus phoxinus | reverse complement strand
GGCTGCACGATATGAGGAAAAGCAGCGATGTGCGATAACATTGTTTAAAATTGCGATGACGATATGACTTGCGATAAATGTGATTGTTAACTATACTGTTCCCATGTCTTAATTAGTGCTTTAATAGGTTCTTTGCGTGATAGGTCAAACGTTTATTACCTGTCTGGTTCAGAATACGCGATTTTGGCACGATCCGTTTGACGTATGGGTGTCGTGGAGATTCGTAATAACGACAACGGGCGTCGGGACGCAAGATTCGATCGTTTCATCTCGTATAGTGTGTCATAGTGGGCGACAACCTACGTCGCGTCTGCGATGCTTCACGACAAAAAGACTATAGCATGTTTAATTCTTTAACGGTCCTCCACGACGGGTTGAATATGTGAGCGAGGCGAGACGTGAGTGAGTGAGAGAGTGCAACAGTGAGTGTGTGTGCGCCAGTGAGCGTGTGTGTGTGTGTGTGCGTGAGTGAGTGAGAGAGGGACAGTGAGTGTGTGTGTTTGTGTGTCTGTGCGTGCGAGTGAATGTGTGTGTGTGTGTGACGGCACGCGATGACTGGTCGGAAAGCAACGTGTAGTCTGACATGTTTCTTGTCCACGACAAGATTTTAGGAGTCAAAAACGTGTAGTGCTAATCTGAACCAGGCATTATTCATCGTGTCAGGCTGTCTGTTGCGATGTGTTCATCGCGGGAGTTCATATCGCGATGACGATGAAAATGCGATGTATCGTTCAGCCCTAATTAGTATAGGCATTTAAAGTTTGATTAATACATGCTAATATTGTAACCAGTCCCAAATCGGTCGTGACACAGAAATGGCGACACAGAAAAAATATCATATACATTTGGTAAAGTCTTAAATATGATTCCTTTGAAGAAATGTCCTTTGTGTGTGTTTCTTGGTGTGAGGAATGTTGGTGTCATGTTACGTGTGTCGAAGTGTGTGTGTGTGTTGGAATGGGAGTTTGGGGGCTGGTTTCTTTGGAGATCTACAAAGATCTCTTGTCTGTTCAGGCAATGAATGAAGTGTTTGGAGAATCACGATTCACTAATTTGACAAGCAGCTGGCCGGATGTCATTGTCGCTACATACTTTTATGGTTAACAGGTTATTTATTATTATTTTTCTACTCATTTAACTTAATTAAAATAAAATATGAATTAAAATAAAATTAATTAATTAAATCTAAATCCATTAAATGATCCCATGGTGGGAACCCCTAAAAGGTTTTATATGTGACCCTGGATCACAAAACCAGTCATAAGTCGCACGGGTATAATTGTGGCAATAGTATGGGTCAAAATTATAAATTTTTCTTTTATGCCAAAAATCATTAGGATATTAAGTAAAGATCATGTTCCATGAAGATATTTTATAAATTTCCTACCGTAAATATACAAAACATTTATTTTTGTGAGTGGATGCAGCACAATTGCGAACATAAATTAACAACTTTAAAAGCGATTTTCTCAATGTTTCGATTTTTTTTTGCACCTCAGATTCCAGATATTCAGATAGTTCTATAGGCCAAATATTGTCCTTATCTTAACAAACCATACATCAATGGAAATATTATTTATCCAGCTTTTTTTGTGATGTATAAATCTCAATTTTAAAAAATGTCAATGAAATGTCCATGTCATGGTTTTGTGGTCACATAAGCCGCGTTTCCACCGCGGGAACTTTCCTCAGGAACTAGGAACTTTGGGGTGGTACTCGGTGTGTTTACACGCAGGAATCAGGCTCTAAATAAAGTTCCGGGTAAATATTTACCCCTCCGAAAGTCCCTGCTGCGTGGTAGTACTTTTTCAAAGTTCAGGAACTTTCGGGGGCGGGACTTGTGCGCTGAACAGCTGATTGGTTGTGTTCACGCCACATTTTGATTGGATGACTCCACGCAGCATTCTATTATATAAAAATTCATTTTTAAATATCTATTGCGTTTCGTGGCTTCATGCAGTAAGAGTTGTCTGTCTGCAAATATGGAATTTAATTTTAAAAAGAAAACACAGCTGGACCGACGACGAGGTTCAGGCTTTATTAAGCGTATTTGTGTAACAGAAAATTTTCTGCACGTTCGTCCCAGCCATCTCACGGTCAATGTCCGCATCGTCTAATTTTATAGCATTACGAGCTTTCTGAACACGCTTTAGTATCAGTGCTCGTCTCTTTTCTGCCGTTTCTTAATTACCTCGTTAGTAAACCAATACATCACAAACAACTGCAGCACAGTTTGAATCTCCTCCATTCTTATTATAAATGTGGCGCTCAAAACTGATTACTGTCCGTCGCAGACTGGGAGGAGCAGTCGCGCGCAGTTTATAATCTTCCCGGTACTTTAGACCGCGGTGTAAACGCAGAAAGCAACCGGTCTGGGGCAAAAAAAAGTTCCTGGGAAAAAAGTTCCTGGGACAAATTGTTCCGGGTAATTTCGGTGGAAACGCGGCTATATAGAACCTTTTCTTCTAAGATTGTAGCTAAATATTAGAAGTTGGCCAAATAACACATAATGAATCCTTGGTAACACTTTATTTAAGTAGTCCACTTCATACATTCTACTACTTAAAATTAACTTATAAGTAAACTACATGTCAACTAGGCAGTCATTAAAGTATTAGTAGACTTTAAGTAAAGTAGACTTAAAGTATTAGTCTGCTAATATCTGCTATTTTGATGCTCCTCCAACAGACAGTTCCCTTTAAAGTGGAACTTCGACGCTGCGTCATGGTGTTGACGCTATGGGAAAGCTTCCTGACACGCGTCTGAAGCACGTGTGATACATACCAATTTTGATTGGCTACCACAGTAAAGTGACATCTCAGTCAGGTGACATCACAGACACGCTGACAGGCTATAAAAGGGGGCCTTGAGAAAACGGCATCAGCTTCTTTGTCTTCAGGAAGCCGTATTTTCAACGCTATCTCACAACCAATTCGTACGATTTGTCTAAACTCCAATGGGGGAGGGATCAGGGGTGGGTCAATCGAATTGGGTAACTCATAAAATATGTGCGATCTGCCTTGAGATCCGGTTGGTATGATTGCTGTATGTGTAAAACCAGCATGTTTGAAGAAAAAGAAAAAATGTCAGCTAGGTTCAGGAGGTGTGTCACACCATTTAACCCTCTGGGGTCTGAGGTGTTTTCTGGGTCCTGGAGGTGTTCTGACATGCTCTGACATTTGTGCTTATTTCTGTTACTTGTGACATTTTCATGGCTAAAGTCTTATTACACTGCATTCAGCACAAACTCTGCTACAATAATATGTCAGCAGCATGTATGTAAAAGTTTGTAGTTTTGAGATAATAACATTTATGCATGGTTTGTGAAAATGACAACAACAAAAAAAGTCACTGAAATGAGGTCATGAAACCCAAACTGATTATTTCTTCACAAGACTTTTGAAAATTGTATCACGTAGCCTAGAATATTTGCTCCAAAACTATGTGAAGATCACCTTGACTACTCATTCAGATCAGACAATATATTGATTTAAAATTTGTAAGACATGTCTTGTGTAAGAAAGCTTTATGCGAGTAGGCGTAAACCACCCATGAATATTGAGTGTTTCACACCTGAGAGAGACAAAGAGCCTCCCATAATGGCCCTATTAGGAGCTCTCAGGTCCTATGAGGAACTTTGAACAAAGAATGAGGAGATACCAAAGATACACAACAAATGGCAAAAAAGCACATTATTTAACACACTGAACTAAAGACAGAGACTTAACCAGTCACACACATTTGTGCCATTCCTGAAACATAGTGCATACCTGTCATTTCCCAGGTGTTTGATTTTTCACTTTACCATGTTCTGCTCATGTTGAAGTCAGCAGGACTATACCTAAAAAAAAAAAAAAAAAACTGTGAACATGCTGATATCAAGAGAAACTAGGGCTGCACTATTTTGGGAATACATTTTAGATTTCTTCTGGTTAAAATTGCTTTTTAAAATTTATAAAATACACAACATTATAAAATGAACACCAAGTTTGTTGTGCCTTGTAGGCATACGTGCAGGGCTGCATAAAATAATAACAATAGTAGGCTATAGCAGGCATCGTTAAAAAGGAACACTTCAGTAACACTACACTAGAGAAAAATATATTTATTATCATATGTTACTTCAAATGTTTACATCGATATGACGTTACATTGATATGACGCTATGAAATGAGATTGGAGTAAAAACATGAAGCCTATGTTTGGTGCGTTTTGCGGATGGGGACAAATTTTTCTGTCCGAGCCCGGCCCGCGTCCGACAGGCATAAATATATTTTTTCTCATACTAATTACACATGTACTTTTGTTTGTGTGGAAAGCATTCGGAAATGTCAACAGATGAGCGCATCAGCGCGCAGAGCAACAAGGCTCTTAACACAGGCGCGCATGCACATGTTTCGTTGTCACGGCTCCATAAACAAATTTCCGCAAACAGGAAGACAGATGTTATCGTAATATTTTACATGTATTTTAATCACAAAAACTAACGTTTGCATCAAGTGAAAGCATCATGCACATTGGCTACCTACATAATAAGCTGTTTTAAATGTAAAATGTTCAATGCCGCGCTGATGTGGGCTCGGGTCGGGTATATATCCATCCTTTATTTCAAACACAGCGTGAGTGAGAACATTCACTGAAGCATCGAGCAACAGTTCGACTGCAATGTGAAGTTTATGCAACAATACTAACTAATATAATTCAGAATTATTTCTTACCTTAAAGGGGTCATGACATGTTTTTATTTTATTTTATTATTATGTTCCCTTAGGTGCAATTATAGTATTACTATATTTTTTTTTACAAAAAACTTTTCCCACCCTGTTTCTCATCCTCTGATTCAAACAGTCTGTTTTGGGGGTGTTTCCCCTTTAAGAGGTCATTGTTAACGCCCACTGTTATGATTGGCTAACGTCAGTGCCTATGCATCAATTATTAACGCCCCCAGCCAGAACATTTGCGGATTCGGCGCAACTGTTTAATAGCGGGTGATGCATGCGAAGCGATGGCTCTTGCAATGATAAAACCTTATTATGTTTGAGCCGGAATCAGATGAGGAATCAGAGGAAAATGAACCATCACCAAAACAACGAAGACTGGATCAGCCCGTGTCCACATGGAAAGTGAAACTATTTTGAATTTATAAAAAAATTGTAACCCGAGACACTTGAAAACGGATTATTGTTGCATAATTATCCTATAGCTTAATTTGCTAACAGTTTAACATTATTTAACTAATTCCAATGAAATGATAGGGTGTACAACGGACAAAAATGCATGCACAGACAGGCCATCTTTGAAGATGCAGCATTGATAAAGGCAACATTTTTAATTTTCTATCACATGTAGGCCTACTAGAAAGGCGACATGTTTTCAAGATTCTCTTATACAAATGTGTTTATATTAGCCATGATAAAAAGTAAGTTTGCGTCGTCGTTGTTGAGCCCAGAATAGTCGGCACAGACTTATCTTTGAGCAACAGTTTTCTGGCAAAGCCAGCATCATATTGGGATTTTTTCCTCAAAACAGTCATCCTTAAAATGTATAGAACAAACGCTTAAATTAACACTGCCGTGACTGGGACGTCCGCAAAAAATAAAGTGCATCCATTTTTCCCTGACGTCTGGATCTTTAGGCAGCGTATTCAAAGATGTTGTTTGTCCACAGCCAGGAACAGCACATCTGCGTGGCTGTGGCATCGTAATTTTACTGTACACAGACCCACTCGGCTCGCTGTCCGTCGACTGAACACTTGTGAGGCGCGCGGCACGCGGTGCGACAACGATACGAAATGAGCGTAGTTGTCTTGCGCTTAAAGCGTAGTTGTCTTGTACTGGAGGCGGTCATATGCAAACGCTGGTACGTCACTTCGCACCGTGACGTCACTTCTTACCATGGATCCAGAACGAGCTGTATTTAGAGCTTGATTAAATAAATGATTCGTTTATAATGGGGAGGATGTCTTAAGCTATGAAACTTGCAGGACGTTTTAATGGTGCAAAGACCTCTTACATACCAAAAGATCAAGGCAAATTTGGTTTCTCATGTCATGACCCCTTTAAAATCGTTCTTGTCTTCAAATCACGTTCTTCTTCTTCTGATGTAAATCCAATAATCTCACAGCGTGTCTTCCAAACTCGACGACAGCAGAGGACTGATAAAGTTTGGCGGCGCTTTCTTGTTGATGTAATGGGCGCGTTCGCGCGCCGCATGGACGATTTGCATCTCTATATGTTTTGCACGTGTGGGTGTGGTCACATTAAAACTAATGAGCAAGGGTTAGAGAACCCAGATATCTTGTTGGTTTTATACAAATTACTTAAACAGATAATATTTGTTTTCGTTTTGAATCAGACCATTTAAAACTACTCACTTCAATGTTTATAAATATATAGAGCTCACAAATGTGTGACAAGTATTTGCTGAGTTTTGTTTATGTTTAAAAAACTCCTTTTGTCCTCAAGAAAAAAAAAGTTCACGAGACGGAGAGACAGAAAGCACACCCTGTTTAATTTCTTTATTTTACAAAAGCACAACATTTTGTTTTGATTGTAAGTGGACACATACAAAAAGTAGACATCTCACAGATTCTTTTTTCCTATTTATTAAGTCTGTATGACCATATATGACGGAGTCATATTTTAATAAGTCATATTTTAAGTTTATTTAGCTGCTATGTAAAAAAAATCGCGCAAATCACGCCGGCGTGATTGCCGACCCCAGAGGGTTAACAGGTTTGATTCACCAGATGACACACTTGAGAGTACATCTGTTTAGGAGTGGAGCAGGCTCGGTCAGCTCTCAACGGGGCTGGTTGTGCTCAAGATCGTTTCACAGTGAGAAAGCTTCGATCCCACTTGCCTCTTTTTAAAGGGCATGGGTTCAGGTCCCGCTGCTGCCAACGTGGCACAGTGACTGATTGTGGGCCTTGCTGGTGGAGCTAGCAGAAGAGCTAGAGATGGGCTTGTCCTTTTCTCAAGCTTCAATCTCTAGCTCCAATGCCTGATTAGGAAACCCCTCGACTTGTGGGCCAGGCTGGTGACGCTTTATACACCATAGCGGTATTGCAAGCGTACCAGGCCGATTTATTAAAGGGCCCATGCCAAAAGGAAGGGGTTGTCTCCAGATGCAGTCTTGGAGCTCCGTAGCACTTTCGGGGCTCGAGGAGGGTGAAAGATTTTTCCATCTTGATGCCCTGCTCTTCCCTTCCAGACTTTTTGGTACTGCCATTGAGACGATGTGTCTAAAAGTTCAGGGAGGCGAAGGTTTAAGCATCGGCATTCATGTTGTTAGATCCGTGACGTAATGCATTATACTTCGGTGTTTGTTGTTGCTCCTGCTGTCTCCTTTTCCTCCTTTATGATTGGTCCTGTTGGTGGTTGGACCAGAGAAGAGACCCGGACTATAAATTCCCCTTGAATTCCTCTGGAGGGAGCTCTGTGCCTCTTCGATTGCTCTTGACTGACTGTTGTTGTGCTCTGTGTTAGATGGTGATTTCTGTGATCTCTTCTTGGTGTTTTTTTTAACAGAGCGCTGTTAGCCACTTTTTACAGTTTGCTCTTTATGTGCTCTTTTGCTCTTTCACCTAGATATCATCATATAGAGACTGTGTCTGTTCCCCGAATTTGGAAATCCAAAAAACGTTCAAACCCATCTAAGGTTAAAAACGTAATTGATGTTCGACAAATAAAAAACAGATGTAATACAGATGAGCAAATGATAAAGCTTGGGTTGCTGAATATTCGATCTCTTACTTCAACAGCGCTAATAGTTAATGATATGATTTCAGATTATAACCTAGATGTGCTGTGTTTGACAGACACCTGGCTAAAACCAAACGATTACATTGCTTTAAATGAGTCAACCCCACAAGATTACGGTTATAAACATGAACCTCGTCTGAAACGCAAAGGAGGAGGTGTTGCTGTAATTTATAGTAACATTTTCAAAATCTCTACGAAATCTAGTTTTAAATATAATTCTTTTGAAGTGTTGGTGCTTAATTAAAAAATATATAGTGTAAACGATAAATCACGTTTGAAAATTCTGCTGGCTACTGTATACAGGCCACCAGGGCACCATATAATCTTTATAAAATAATATGCGGACTTTCTATCAGAATTAGTATTGGCTGCAGATAAATTTTATATACACATAGATAATGAAAAAGATGCATTGGGATTGGCATTTAAAGACATTGTAAAACTCAATTGGAGTTAGACAACATGTGTCAGGACCTACTCATTGCCGTAATCATACTCTAGATCTAATACTATCACATGGAATAGACGTTGATGCCGTTGAAATACTGCAGCAGAGCGATGACATCTCAGATCATTATCTAGTCTCATGTAAATTACATTTAGCCAAGGCTGCAAAGCCGACTCCGTGTTATAAATATGTTAGACCTATAACTTCTGCCACTAAAGATTGCTTTATCAATAATCTTCCTAATCAGTTTCATCATCTCAGCATCCCGGATAGCTTAGAAGAACTTGATATTGCAACAGAAACTTTTAACTCTCTCTTTTCCAGCACTTTAGACACAGTTGCTCCGCTGCGCTTAAAGAAGATTAAAGAACATAGTCCAACGCCGTGGCACAACGAGCACACTCAGGCCCTTAACAAAGCAGCCAGAAAAATGGAGCGCAACTGGAAGAAAACAAAACTAGAGGTATTTCGGATTTCATGGAAGGAGAGCTCGATTGCTTACAGAGAGGCTTTAAAAGCTGCTAGATCTGCTTATTTTCAACCCTATTAGAAGAAAATAAACATAATCCTAGGTATTTATTTAAAACAGTGGCTAAACTAACAAAAAAGAAAGCTTCAAGCCCAGAATTTTCCAAACAACACAGCAGTAATGACTTTATGAACTTCACTTATAAGATCGATAATATCAGGGACAAAATTAGAACTATGCAACCGTCTAATACAGTATCGCATCAGGAAACGCATTGTAGTCTCCCTGAGGGAAAATTTGATTCATTCATTGCTATAGGAGAGGAAGAATTTTGCAAACTCGTCAAATCATCTAAATCGACAACTTGTATGTTAGACCTTATACCGACTAAGCTGCTGAAAGAGATGCTTCCAGATGTCATAGATCCTCTTCTTAATATCATTAATTCATCTTTATCTTTAGGATACGTACCAAAAACCTTTAAGCTAGCTATGATTAAACCGCTTGTTAAAAAAACGCAACTTGATCCTACAAAATTTGTCAATTACAGGCCGATCTCTAATCTGCCTTTTCTGTCAAAGATATTAGAAAAAGCAGTATCCTCACAACTGTGTTCCTTTCTTGAAAGAAATTATATCTGCGAGGATTTTCAGTCCAGATTTAGACCGTACCATAGTACCGAGACAGTTCTCGTTAAAGTCACAAATGATTTGCTCTTGTTATTCCGATCGTGGTTGTATCTCTCTATTAGTGTTACTTGATCTTAGTGCTGCATTTGACACCATTGACCAGGGCCGTCGCTGGTGGGGTGAAAGGTGGTGACAATTATAGGGGCCCCCGCTGCCCAGGGGGCCCCACAAAATCCAGCAGTTATACTATAGGGACACTATTGCATGAATAATTATAATATTTATTAGTTGTATGCCTGAGATTTAAAATGAAAACCACAAAAAAACATGCAACTTGGTTAAATATTTTTTCCAAATAGCTTCTCTTACCTCCCTAAAAATGGTTTAGTCCGATCTATTTATTAGTTATTAATAAATACCCTCGTGAAGAGAACCAATCAGAGTTGAGGCGGCATTGCCTGAAGACGTTAAAAACTGGAAAAATGTCGGGAAAAAGAAAATACAAATCTTGTTATCAGAAACGCCACGAAAAGAAGGAGAGGGAGGCCAGGAGAGTTGTTGGATCCCAGTCAATTAAAACCTTCTTTAACGCAGGTTAGTGTATTGTATTGTTATTTCGCTGAGAATCAGAAAACTACCGTCTTCTTTCACTTTTCATTAACGGGCGCGAGCGGCACTACAACCGACTGAACGCGATTAAAATCCCTGTCCTTTTCACTATTGTAAATAACTTGACACGACGCATTGCATTATGCATAATATGACCTGCTGGCTGGTGATGTGTTTATTACATCAATAAACACGAATACAACTGCACTTGAATGAATAAATGTAGCCTATGAGCTTTATTTAAATATTATTTTACCAGTTCCATATTATCTCTATTAAAATACATAATAAAGATAAATCTTTTTTAAAACTTTGACTACATTCTTAAGACTGTTACTTACGTGGTTTAACCATACGGCAACATACGACGAAAAGGGTACCCCATAACGTCAATATGAGACGGAGACATAAGCGCACCAGCAGCGCCCCCTAACGGTACCCTAACCATACCTAAACCTAACCATAACCTGAACCGTCTCATATTGACGTTATAGGGGTACCCTTTTCGTCGTATGTTGCCGTATGGTCAAACCACGTCAGTATGTGATGTTTTGCGATGAGACTGTGTTACAACCCATAAAAACATTATTTTACCGTTCCTTTTTTAAAAATTGGTTTTCTTATTATTTATTTTTTATTTATTCATAGGCCTAACCTTTGATGACTTTACACCTCACTTCACTCCACTTCAAGCTTTTTGTTAATTTTTATTAGTTGTAATTTTATAGAATTTTAAGATACTCAAACTGCAAAAAAATGCCTTTCTTACTCAGTATTTTTATCTTGTTTCCAGTCCAAATATCTCAAAATACTAGATAAGTGAAATGCAATAAAATATTAAGTCTTGTTTTCTGTTCAAATAAATCAAATTTAAGTGAGTTTTTGCTTAAAACATGTCAAATAATCTGCCAATGGGGTAAGATAAATAATGTTAAAACAAGATAATTTTTCTTACCCCATTGGCAGGTTATTTGTCTTGTTTTAGGCAAAAATATCTTATTCTATTATTTATATCTAAAAATACTGAATAAGAAAAGCTTTTTTTTGCAGTGTTGTCAGGAATAACTTTATCATTTATATGTAATATTTACTAGTCACATCTATTTTAACTGAACTGAAAAAGTTATGGTATTTGTTGTCTACAGAGTCTGGTTCCTCAACTCAGCTAATGCATGATGACAGAAATTTCATTTTTCTATTTAGGCCTATTTTCTTTTTATATTTAATGTTATATTTGTTTATTTAGCTTTTTCTGATGTTCATTAAAATCTTGATTTACATTTATTTGTTATCTGCTTTGTTATTTTGTAAGAAAACCCTAGTTACATGTGGGCCTCCATGCATATTGTACAGTACGCCAACAATATATGAGTATGTGCAGAAAATATATTGGTGGAGGGTGGTGGGGGGCCCACATCAATATTTTTTCAGGGGGCCCCGGATCCTCTAGCTACGGCCCTGCCATTGACCACAACATCCTTTTAAATATACTCTTATCGATCACAAGTTCAGTATGGCGTACCACAAGGCTCAGTACTAGGACCGCTGCTTTTCACTCTATACATGCTACCATTAGGAGATATCATTAGGAAACATGGGATTAGCTTTCACTGTTATGCCGACGATACTCAGCTGTATATTTCTTCAAAACCTAACGAAACCAACCAATTCACAAAATTAACGGAATGCATAGCTGATATAAAAAATTGGATGAATAGTAATTTCCTACTACTAAATTCAGAAAAAAACAAAGATTCTAATTATTGGACAAAAAACTTCCACACGTAATAACCTAGAATACTGTCTAACACTTGATGGCTGCTCTGTTAAGTCTTCGTCGTCGGTTAGGAACCTGGGTGTGCTCTTTGATACCAATCTTTTATTTGAAAGTCACGTGTCTAGTATCTGTAAAACCGCATTTTTCCATCTTAAAAATATATCTAAATGACGCCATGTGCTCTCATTGACAAATGCAGAACAATTAGTTAATACGTTCATGACCTCAAGGCTAGATTATTGTAATGCTCTACTGGGTGGTTGCCCTGCACGCTTAACAAACAAACTACAGCTAGTTCAAAACGCAGCAGCTCGAGTTCTTACCAGAACCAGGAAGTATGACCATATTAGCCTCGTTCTGTCAACACTGCATTGGCTGCCTATTAAACATCGTATAAATTTTAAAATATTGCTGATCACTTACAAAGCACTAAATGGTTTAGCTCCGCAGTACTTGAGCGAGCTCGTAACGCATTATAGTCCTTCCCGTCTACTGCGATCTCAAAATTCCGGCCAGTTAATAACACCTAGAATATCAAAATCGACTGCTGGCGGTAGATCCTTTTCCTATTTAGCACCAAAACTTTGGAACAGTCTTCCTAACATTGTCCGGGAAGCAGACACATCTGTCAGTTCAAATCTAGACTAAAAACACATCTCTTCGGCCTAGCATACACATAACACATTATAGACTTCTATAATTCAATGTTAGGCTGCATAGTTTAGAACAGCCGGGACCGGGAACACTTCCCGTAAATCCTGATGTACTTGGTACATCATAAGAAGGATGGCGTCTACGCTAATATTAGTCTCTCTGTCTATCCCGAGGTTTACCGCTGTCCACCGGAACCAGGCCGTATCCAGATCTGATGAAGGACCAGCGCCAGGACACGACGACGCCGCTGACCTGAAGTGTCAACCAGTCTCTCCTCCTCTCCACTCCGACTTCAACCAACCGGAACTGGACAAATACTCTGATTCATCCTGAACTTCTGACCTGTAATGCTCCTGAATCATAATCATACACTGTTCACTCATTGGCCAGAGGAGAACTGGCCCCCGACTGAGCCTGGGTTCTCCCAAGGTTTTTTTCTCCATTCTGTCACCTGATGGAGTTTTGGTTCCTTGCCGCTGTTACCTTACCTTCTGGCTTGCTTAGTTGGGGACATTTAATATTCAACAATATTATAGGTCTGCCTTAAAGGTAAACGATGATGAAATCGTTTTTTGTATTATTTTCATGTTATCACTGTGAAGCTGCTTTGATACAATCTGTATTGTAAAAAGCGCTATATAAATAAAGGTGACTTGACTTGACTATTTACTGAAACTGCCTAATGCTCATAATCTCGAAGTCCCTTAAATGTTCGATTTAAGCTACAAGCTTTACATTTGTAAATACTTAAATTAGTATTGTTATGGAACAGGAAGTTATTTTTCGTGGCCAGAAGAATAGCTTTTCCGTTTCTATTAAGGGGTAGCTTTAATGAGAGTCAATAAAGATCGGCGATCTGTTCGCTGGACGAATAGATTTTTTTGGTAATAAATTGACTCTGTTAAAGATTATCTCGAAAATGTATCTATTCTAGACAAGTGATATATTAATTCTGAATTATAATTCGTTATGATTGATTATTGATATACACAATCGATCTAGTTATGCCTACCTGTATGGATCATTGATCATAAATTCCTTGTATTCAATTGTCCATATAGACGCACGGGCAACTTATTCCCTTTAAGGATAAATGTATTTTTGTATACGACTACCCGATCATAGTCATGATCAGTTATTAAGATTATATTCCCTTTATTTGAGCTAATGTCGTTACAATATAGATATATATATTTATTTATTTTGTCCTCACACTCTTTCTTAATTAATAATAATAATAATAATTCATTACATTTATATAGCGCCTTTCTGGACACTCAAAGCGCTTTTACATAGAAGGGGGGAATCTCCTCAACCACCACCAATGTGCAGCATCCACCTGGATGATGCGACGGCAGCCATATTGCGCCAGAACGCCCACCACACACCAGCTTACTGGTGGAGAGGAGACAGTGATGAAGCCAATTAGTATATATAGGAGGATGATTAGGAGGCCATGATGGACAGAGGCCACTGGGCAAATTTGGCCAGGATGCCGGGGTTAAACCCCTACTCTTTCGAAAGACATCCTGGGATTTTTAGTGACCACAGAGAGTCAGGACCTCGGTTTAACGTCTCATCCGAAGGACGACGCTCTTTGTCAGTATAGTGTCCCCGTCACTACACTGGGGCATTAGGACCCGCACAGACCACAGGGTGAGCGCCCCCTGCTGGCCTCACTAACACCTCTACCAGCAGCAATCTGGTTTTCTCAGGAGGTCTCCCATCCAAGTACTGACCAGGCTCAGCCCCGCTTAGCTTCAGTGGGAAACCAGTCTTGGCTTACAGGGTGATATGGCTGCTTTCTTGTGTGACCTGAATGAAAGGCTCATTATGCAAGCTCATTATGCGGGGTCATTATGCGGGCCATTGTCTTCTCAGGTGTGAACCACTTACTATTAATGATGTGTTGGATCAGTTACGCCCCTGCGCATATTGCCTTCCCAAACAAAAAGTGTTTTGCAAAATGTAAATCAATGTATTGTTTTATGTGAATGATTAGTCAGGATGATTTTCAGATAATTTTGAAGGAAAAACTCTAGGCGACAACATCCATTACTCAAAAGTATTCTGAACACA
The DNA here is from genome assembly GCF_949152265.1 of Phoxinus phoxinus. Taxonomy (NCBI): domain Eukaryota; kingdom Metazoa; phylum Chordata; class Actinopteri; order Cypriniformes; family Leuciscidae; genus Phoxinus; species Phoxinus phoxinus. Next base: position 20,259,829 of record NC_136896.1, on the reverse strand, counting down.
TTTTTACCATGTGTTTTGTGGCGTCATTTTAGACACTTTAATTTTTTGTTTTTTGAATAACCATGCATAAACATTATTCTCTCAAAAATACAAACATGTACTTGCATAGGGTAGCCCTGTTTGTGATAAACAGAGTGTAATTACACCTCTGCAATTAATATGTTTATAAGCAACTGAAAACAGCACAAATGTCAGGTAATGTCAGTACATCTCAAGGACCCCAGAAACACCTTGGTCCCCAGAGGGTTGGACCAGCTGTAGTTTGTTTATTAAGCGTGCAGGCAACCACCCAGTAGAGCATTACAATAATCTAGCCTTGAGGTCATAAACGCATGAACTAATTGTTCTGCATTATTCATTGAGAGCATATGACGTAATTTAGATATATTTTTAAGATGGAAGAAAGTGGCTTTACAGATACTAGACACATAACTTTCAAATAAAAGATTGATATCAAAGAGCACACCCAGGTTCCTAACCGACGACGAAGACTTAACAGAGCAGCCATCAAGTGTTAGACAGTATTCTAGATTATTACGTGTGGAAGTTTTTTGTCCAATAATTAGAATCTCTGTTTTTTCTGAATTTAGTAGTAGGAAATTACTAGTCATCCAATTTTTTATATCAGCTATGCATTCCGTTAATTTTGTGAATTGGTAGGTTTCGTTAGGTTTTGAAGAAATATACAGCTGAGTATCGTCGGCATAACAGTGAAAGCTAATTCCATGTTTCCTAATGATATCTCCTAATGGTAGCATGTACAGAGTGAACAGCAGCGGTCCTAGTACTGAGCCTTGTGGTATGCCATACTGAACTTGTGATAAGACATCTCTTCATTTACTGCTACAAACTGATAACGGTCAGATAAGTATGATTTAAACCATGCTAGTGCAATTCCACTAATGCCAACATAATGTTCGAGTCTATTTAAAAGGATGTTGTGGTCAATAGTGTCAAATGCAGCACTAAGATCAAGTAATACTAATAGAGAGATACAAACACGATCGGATGATAAGAGCAAATCATTTGTGACTCTAACGAAAGCTGTCTCGGTACTATGGTACGGTCTAAATCCGGACTGAAAATCCTCGCAGATATAATTTCTTTCAAGAAAAGAACACAGTTGTGAGGATACTGCTTTTTCTAATATCTTTGACAGAAATGGCAGATTAGAGATCGGCCTGTAATTGACTAGTTTTGTAGGATCAAGTTGCTGTTTTTTAACAAGCGGTTTAATCATAGCTAGCTTAAAGGTTTTTGGTACGTATCCTAAAGATAAAGATGAATTAATGATATTAAGAAGAGGATCTATGACATCTGGAAGCATCTCTTTCAGCAGCTTAGTCGGTATAGGGTCTAACATACACGTTGTCGATTTAGATGATTTGACGAGTTTGCAAAATTCTTCCTCTCCTATAGCAACGAATTAATAAAATTTTCCCTCAGGAAGACTACAATGCACTTCCTGATGCGATACTGTATTAGACGGTTGCATAGTTATAATTTTGTCCCTGATATTAACGATCTTATAAGTGAAGAAGTTCATAAAGTCATTACTGCTGTGTTGCTTGGAAACTTCTGGGCTTGAAGCTTTCTTTTTCGTTAGTTTAGCCACTCTTTCAAATAAATACCTAGGATTATGTTTATTTTCTTCTAATAGGGTTGAAAAATAAGCAGATCTAGCAGCTTTTAAAGCCTCTCTGTAAGCAATCAAGCTCTCCTTCCATGAAATCCGAAACACCTCTAGTTTTGTTTTCTTCCAGTTGCGCTCCATTTTTCTGGCTGCTCTCTTAAGGGCCTGATTGTGCTCGTTGTGCCACGGCGTTGGACTATGTTCTTTAATCTTCTTTAAGCGCAACGGAGCAACTGTGTCTAAAGTGCTGGAAAAGAGAGAGTTAAAAGTTTCTGTTGCAATATCAAGTTCTTCTAAGCTATCCGGGATGCTGAGATGATGAAACTGATTAGGAAGATTATTGATAAAGCAATCTTTAGTGGCAGAAGTGATAGGTCTAACATATTTATAACACGGAGTCGGCTTTGCAGCCTTGGCTAAATGTAATTTACATGAGACTAGATAATGATCTGAGATGTCATCGCTCTGCTGCAGTATTTCAACGGCATAAACATTTATTCTATGTGATAATATTAGATCTAGAGTATGATTACGACAATGAGTAGGTCCTGACACGTGTTGTCGAACTCCAATTGAGTTTACAATGTCTTTAAATGCCAATCCCAATGCATCTTTTTCATTATCTATGTGTATATTAAAATCACCAACAATTAGTACTTTATCTGCAGCCAATACTAATTCTGATAAAAAGTCAGCAAATTCTTTAAAAAGTCTGTATGGTGCCCTGGTGGCCTGTATACAGTAGCCAGTAGAATTTTCAAACGTGATTTATCGTTTACACTATATATTTTTACATTAAGCACCAACACTTCAAAAGAATTATATTTACAACTAGATTTCCTAGTGGTTTTGAAAATATTACTATAAATTACAGCAACACCTCCTCCATTGCGTTTCAGATGAGGTTCATGTTTATAACCGTAATCTTGTGGGGTTGACTCATTTAAAGCAATGTAATCGTTTGGTTTTAGCCAGGTTTCAGTCAAACACAGCACATCTAGGTTATAATCTATAATCATATCATTAACTATTAGCGCTTTTGAAGTAAGAGATCGAATATTCAGCAACCCAAGCTTTATCATTTGCTCATTTGTATTATATCTGTTTTTTATTTGTTGAACATCAATTAAATTTTTAACCTTAGATGGGTTTGAAAGTTTTTGGGATTTCCAAGTTCGGGGAACAGGTGAAAGAGGCTCTATGTGATGGGATTTATCTGACCTTGGTGACGTGAGGCCGCTAGCAGACGGTCGGTTAAGCCAGTCTGTCTGCTTCCTGACCTGAGGCCCAGATTGTCATGTTTTATCTCTAAGACTATGAGCCAAATTACTAGAGAGAAGAGCAGCACCATCCCAGGAGGGATGAATACCATCTCTTTTCAACAGGTCAGGTTTGCCCCAAAAACTTTTCCAATTGTCTATGAATTCTATATTATTTTGCGGACACCAATTAGACAGCCAGCCATTGAGTGAACACAATCTACAAACTATCTCATCACTCCTGCGAACAGGAAGGGGGCCAGAGCAAATTACAGTGCTTGACATCGTACTTGCAAGTTCACACACCTCTTTAATATTAATTGTAGCATACCCCCCGAACAAGGATGAGACTTTTACTGATGGTTATATGATGTTTAATCCTTTATGAACCTTAATCCGTTCACCATATCACCAACGTAAGAGCTGAAATGTACACAACAACTAACTGATCAGCTAACATTGTTCACATTCACATGTCTTACATTTGCGCGAAAAACAAACATATTAACAGACAAAATGCTCATATCTCAACTGATTTACCGTACCTTTTGCCTCTTCAGAGGGGCTGCAAGTATAAATTGGACGTTTACCACGGCTCCGTGTCGAAGTTATTGCCGTATTTGGGATAACAAGCTAGGCTATCTGTTATAACATGCGCTAACCAGGGCGCGCGCGCTTCCAAAAGGAAAACAAAAGCGCGTAGCGGAAGACCGGAAGTCAAGCATTTCAATACAAACATTTCAAAATAAAAGACAATCACCTTTTCTGTAACAAAATATACTTATGGTTATTTACACTCCCACCAAATTATATGAGTTTGTTATATCAGGATAACAAAAAAAACGAAGAATTTTCAACATAAAATAACCATTTCTCTTAATTAGCTTATGAACATTCTAATATCAGAATTAGCTTTTGCACAGGACGCTCTACAATAGAACGCTTATTACTTCGTTGACCTTTGTTATTCAGTCTCTTATCTCCAAAGGAGATTTTCACTCGTCTCACAAGTCCGTCCTTGCCGCTAACAGTCTCCAGGACTCTGGCAAGTCTCCATTCACCTCTGGGTGACAGTTCATCAATGTCCAACACAACATCACCTACTCTTAGATTCCTTTTTGGTGAGTGCCAGCGCTGCCTAGCAATAATTTTGTGCAGATACTCACGCCTCCACCTGCACCAGAACTGCTCAGTCAAAAACTGCACACGACGCCATCTCTTTGCTGCATAGAGGTCCTCCTTTGGGAAGGCACCAGGTGGGGGAAGTGTTGTGCCAGATTTCATGTGGAGCAAGTGGTTAGGGGTAAGTGGTTCCAAGCTGTCAGGGTTGTTAAAGGGGGGGGTAAAATACTTAGTTTCAGTCAATCTCATGTTAATCTTGAGTACCTATAGAGTAATAGTGCGTCCTTCATATCTCCAAAAAGTCTTTAGTTTCATCATATTTATAAAATAAAAATACACCTTTCCGATTCTATCCGGAAAAAGCCGAGGTCCTTGATTCTGGGCGTGGGCGGAGCTATAGAGTCAAGCGGGAGCAGCTTGAGCCAGCAGTAACACTGGGTTCTTTGGGAAGCTGAACAAGGTAAACTTTCCCTCACATCCCAAAACACACTTTTTGGGAGACATTCTTAACATCAACCATTCCTATTTAGCGCTGCTGATGATGATTTCCGGTAGTAGCGCGTCGATGAGCGCGGTCTTTCTCTCCTCTGGTCGACGTGTGCGTGAACGCGCTTTTCCGAGAGCAATGCTCATATAAGGAGTTCCACTCTGGTCTACGTCATTAGATCTACGATAGAAAAAAACCAGCCGAAACGTGTTGCAACCCGGAAGTATGATTTTCAGCACAGAAATTCTCTGTTATTCGTTCAAAATAACTTTTCAAACTTTGGCCATTATTAGCATGAGTATCCATCTCTTTAACACTGTAAACAACTCTGAATACATGAAACACCATTGTACCCCCCCCTTTAAGGTTGTCTACAGTCAGTGGGCGACTGTTGACTATGGCCATAGCTTCATAGAATAAAGTCCTTAATGAAGCATCATTAAGTTTACCATGTGCAAGTGACAGAGTAGTATTCAATACACTTCTGACAGTTCTTATCTGGCGTTCCCACACTCCACCTGCGTGACTGGAGTGAGGTGCATTCATCACAAAGTCGCACTGTTTTTGGGACAGGTAAGTACTCAGTCTTTGGGTGTCCAGTTCACGTAGGGCAGTTTTAAACTCATTCTTTGCGCCAACAAAGTTTGTTCCCTGATCACATTGGATTTGGCGAATTGCACCTCTGATAGCAATGAAACACCTTAATGCATTAATTAATGTGTCAGTGGATAAGTCCTCTATTAGCTCAATGTGAATGGCGCGGGAGCAAAAGCAAGTGAATAAAAGTCCATACCGTTTATGTTGTTTTCGGCCTTCTGTTGTTACAAAAGGGCCAAAACAGTCCATACCGCAGTATGTGAAGGGCGAAGAGGGCTCTAAACGTTCTGCAGGTAGGTCGCTCATTCTCTGACCCTCCGGAGCTTTGCGGAGTCTGCGACAGATGACACACTGGCGGATGAAAGAAGCAACGGTTCTGCTCATCCCTGGGATCCAGTAGCCACTGGATCTGATTTTGTTTATGGTGAAGCCTTTTCCTTGGTTTTTTACTTCGTCATGACAGTAAGCTATTATGAGTTTGGTCACATGATGTTCCTTTGGAATCACAATAGGGTGTTTGAAAAAGTCTTTGATAGATGAAAGTCTCCCTCCAACCTTGATGAGACGGTCCGTGTCCTTGAAAATGTCTAAATGGAACAGTTTGTTGTGATGTGGGAGCTGGTTGCCTTTGTTTAATAGTTTTATCTCTTTTCCATATGTTTGTTTTTGTACATCCTGAATGATGACATGTACTGCTCTTTCTTGTTAACTCACTGTAGCCGGCGCATCTGATTTGACTTTCTTGGCCCTTCTTATGAGACGTGCTAACTCTTTGACGGCTTTGGACCATGACGAGAACTTTGACAAACGTTCTGCAAGGCTGAATGTCTCTGTAACTTTGGTTAACATTGTCTGTGTTTTTCTGACTTCTGGATCTCCAAGAGATGGTTCCAGCTCTACACTGGATGCAACAGTCGATAAGATGCCTCGACGTGTTGGTGGTTGGTCTTTTAAAGTGTTGTCAAATCTGAAACAGTCCCTTTCAACATTCCATTGGATGCCTAAGGCCCTTTCTTGTGGCATGTCTTTGAATGTTAAATCCTTTGTTTTTATTTCTACTGCACATTCAGATGGTGGGATGCTTTGTAGAACAGCAGGGCTATTTGAGATAAATTTGTGTAGACGGAGCCCTCCTTGCTTGCATATCTCTGTGGCCTCTTGTGCGAGCTGTATCGCCTTTTCAACTGTGTCTGTGCTTGTGACTCTGTCGTCCACATAAAAGTCATTTTCCATGAACTCAGATCCTACAGGGTGTGTGTTACAGTGTTCTTTAGCTAAGTACTTTAGTCCGTAATTTGCGCACCCTGGGGATGATGTCGCACCGAAAAGATGGACCTTCATTCTGTGTACCTGTGGCTGTGTCTCTGTGTTGCAGTTTTTCCACCACAGAAAACTCAGGTAATCTCTGTCGCACCGCTGGACGTGAAACTGGTGAAACATCTTCTCTATATCACACATTAGAGCAATAGGATGTTGTCTAAACCGTAGGAGGATGCCTGTTAGATTGTTAATCAGGTCTGGCCCTTGGAGAAGATGATCGTTTAAACTTGTACCATTGTGTTTGGCTGAACAATCGAACACAACGCGAAGTTTAGTGGGTTTTTTGGGGTGATAAATCCCGTGATGGGGAATGTACCATTGTTCACCTTGTTTTCCTTCATTGTGTACTTCTTCGACATCCCCCCTTTCAATAATGTCTTTCATGTAAGTTATATACTCTCTTTTGTACCTTTCATCTTTGTTGAACTTTCGCTTTAACCCTCTGGAGTCTAAGGTGTTTTTGGGGTCCTTGAGATGTTTTGACATGACCTGATATTTGTATTTTTTTCAGTTGCTTATAAACATATTAATGGCAAAGGTGTAATTACACTCTATTTAGCACGAACATGACTATCATAATATGTGAGCAACATGTATGTACATGTTTGCATTTTTGAGAGAATATTATTTATGCGTGGTTATTCAAAAAACTTAAATGTTCTGATATAAGACCACAAACGACCAACTTCACATATTCCCACAATACTTTTGACTAATGGATCTTGTCGGCTAGAGTATTTACTTCAAAATGATCTGAAAATCATCCGGGCTAATCGTTCACATTAAACAATAGATTGATTTAAATTTTGTAAGACACTTTTTGTTTGGAAAGGCAATATGCAGGTGGGCGTGAATGATCCAACAAGGTCATGAATAATGTCCTCATTCACACCTGGAGACAAAGAAGACCTGCTAATGCTGCATACTAATGAGCCTTAGGTGTCACTGAACCACACAGAATGCAAAGACAACACACACACATATATACATACATACATACACACACACACACACATATATATATATATATATATATATATACATACATACATACATACATACACACACACACATATATATATATTACTACAGAATTGGTTCAGAGTTGGAAACATCTTGAAAAAAAAGTGTATTTTTCCACAAACTGTGTAGGCCTATGCTTGCAAATTGTATAATATCCAAGGTAAACATTTCTAGTAATTGTGCAGTTAATTCTTATTCGTATTTTCAGAAAGTTTTGGATTATGTAGGCTATCCTCTCCCCAAATTTGTCACTAATAAAACACAAAAATAATTTAAAGAGAAGGCTTATATTGACCTTTTAAGATTTTGTTTGCACCTTGGAAATTAGGTTTTGATGTGGCAGTACAAACTTTATAATCTATCCAAAACGAAATGTTGTCTTTCATATTTCGTCTGTAACATCGTCTTTTATAATATAGCCTATATTAGGGCATAAATGTTAATTTGCAGTTTAAAATGTTGCTTATACAAAGACATTTTATTTCAACGTATTCAGTCGATTTTTACTCATCTCAGTAGGCAATATAGATAGTTTCATTCACACACACAGACGCGCGAGCTGTAGGCTAGTAGCTAAACAACAACATGCACATGTGCCGTTCATTCATCAAACACAGAAACGCGCGAGCTGTAGGCTAGTAAACAACAACATGCACATGTGCCGTTCATTCATTCAAACACAGAAACGCGCGAACTGGAGTAAACAACAGCATGTGCCGTTCATTCATTCAAACACAGAAACGCGCGAACTGGAGTAAACAACAGCATGTGCCGTTCATTCATTCAAACACAGAAACGCGCGAACTGGAGTAAACAACAGCATGTGCCATTCATTCATTCAAACACAGAAACGCGCGAACTGGAGTAAACAACAGCATGTGCCGTTCATTCATTCAAACACAGAAACGCGCGAACTGGAGTAAACAACATCATGTGCCGTTCATTCATCAAACACAGAAACGCGCGAGCTGTAGGCTAGTAAACAACAACATGCACATGTGCCGTTCATTCATTCAAACACAGAAACGCGCGAACTGGAGTAAACAACAGCATGTGCCGTTCATTCATTCAAACACAGAAACGCGCGAACTGGAGTAAACAACAGCATGTGCCGTTCATTCATTCAAACACAGAAACGCGCGAACTGGAGTAAACAACAGCATGTGCCATTCATTCATTCAAACACAGAAACGCGCGAACTGGAGTAAACAACAGCATGTGCCGTTCATTCATTCAAACACAGAAACGCGCGAACTGGAGTAAACAACAGCATGTGCCGTTCATTCATTCAAACACAGAAACGCGCGAACTGGAGTAAACAACAGCATGTGCCATTCATTCATTCAAACACAGAAACGCGCGAACTGGAGTAAACAACAGCATGTGCCGTTCATTCATTCAAACACAGAAACGCGCGAACTGGAGTAAACAACAGCATGTGCCGTTCATTCATTCAAACACAGAAACGCGCGAACTGGAGTAAACAACAGCATGTGCCATTCATTCATTCAAACACAGAAACGCGCGAACTGGAGTAAACAACAGCATGTGCCGTTCATTCATTCAAACACAGAAACGCGCGAACTGGAGTAAACAACATCATGTGCCGTTCATTCATCAAACACAGAAACGCGCGAGCTGTAGGCTAGTAAACAACAACATGCACATGTGCCGTTCATTCATTCAAACACAGAAACGCGCGAACTGGAGTAAACAACAGCATGTGCCGTTCATTCATCAAACACAGAAACGCCATTCAAATTTAAACAGTCTTTTGCGGATTACAGACACCATTTCATATCGCGATTAGAACAAAGCACTTACTGATGATCTGCAGCTGGATCCGTTGTTAGGCTACTCCAGCACGTTTGAGGTAAAATGTCCAGGATTATCACGATATTATTATTCCTCACAGCGAGTGTGTTCTCCAGCTGTTGTGGGCGTTGACTGGTTTGCATGTGTTGCTTCAGATAATCTGCGTTTGAATAGCAGCGCGCTCTCGATGGGCGTGTCACATTAGCGGAGTAATGAGGTGCCAGAACGATAATGAGCACGACTGATCTCTCGCTCTTTTTATATAGATTACATAAACAGAGAATATTTGTTTTAGTTTTGAATTATATAATTTAAAACTACACACTTAAATGATTATAGAGATATATAGCTCATGTCTGAGTGAATAGTATTCGCTGAGATTTGTATAAATTTAGAGACGTGCTTCAGAAAAAAAGTTCACGGAGACGGAGAGGCATAAAGCACTCCCTGTTTACTTTCTTTATTTTACAAAAGCACAATGTTTTATTTCGAATGTAAGTGGACACATAAAAAAGTAGACATTTAACAGCTTATTTTTTCATATTTCTTAAGTCTGTATGACCAAAACCGACGGAGTATTTTAGGTCTATTTTGCTGCTATGTAAAAAAAAACGAGCAAAACGCGCCCGCGCGTTTGCCGACCTCAGGGGGTTAAGTGTTCGAGTCTGATTTCAGCAAGCTTTCTGTTGTTGGGTAAGTGTGGCCTTTGTCTGAATGGCAGAGGCATCTCACAGTGTCCTTGTTCGTTTTTCCTTATTCCCTCTTTGAGCTTGTCCAAAAAGATGAGATCCTCTTGTGAGACTGTTTTGTCGCTTGCCTCTGTGTCCTTAAAATCTGACTCTAGAACATTGATCACGTCCATGGGCGTTACAGGGGGTAATTCCTTTATTGTGATTCTATGACACAAACTTGACTGAGTTTCATTGAGCGCTGGTGTGGAGCCTCCAACGATACTCCACCCTAGGTCTGTGCGGATGGCATATGGCTCCTCACCTTCTCCTAGTAGAACTTGTCTAGGAGCTAAAGTTCTGGGACAGTTAAATCCAATAAGGAGTCCAACATCACAACTCAGAAGAGGTGGTATCTTATCAGCAATTTCTGTCAGGTGGGGCCATTGTTTTGCAGTGTCACTAGTGGGTATGTTGTCATAGTTTACTGGAATAAAGTCTTTGGTATATGAGGGGGGTAGGTCGATGCGAATGTCTGAGTCATAACCTCTCACATGCAGTCCAGATACTCTGTGACTCTTAACAATAGAGTGAACACCCAGCATGGTAGTTAGCTTTAACTTTACAGGGTGATTGTCCGCTCGTAGCTGGTTGCTTAATTCTTCACAGACAAATGTGCTGTCACTTTGTGTGTCTAATAGTGCGTAAACTAATTCCTCGTTAGACGGGCTCTGAACCGTAGACACCCATACAGGAACGATCATGGATGTGCTACTTGACTGACCCACCTTAGTAACGTTGAGAGCTGTGACTGCCTCGGTTTCATTTGGAGTGCTTGGAGCGGTGTTGTCAGAGCTTCGAGACCTTTCATATGCCTTGTGATTGTCATTGTGCAGACAAGTGGGATGCCTTCCTTTGCAAATGTCACAAGTGTGGCGATGGCAACAATCTTTGGCGTTATGGCCCACCTTTAAGCATCCATAGCACAGTTTATTGTCCTTAACATATGTGTGCTTCTCTTCTAAGGGCTGATCTGAGAAGTTAGGGCACTTTGACAACTGGTGTTTTTCATCTTTGCAAAACATGCAGGGTCCCTTTAATTTTGTGTTGCTTGTCCTTGCCTTGTTGTTTTGTACCGTGGTTTGCGTTGTGAAAACTTGTGTGGATCTGTTTGGTTTAAAGTCCTTTGTGGTTCTTTTATCGTAGGATGAGCTGCATGAGTGAAGAGCATATGAAGAAGTGACTGGGTTGCATGCGATCTCTGCCTCGACTGCCACAAATTGTGCAAAGTCCTTAAAGGAGGGAAAATCCTTGCCGTTCATAAGTGCAACTGTGACCTGGCGATTCCAATGAGCTGCCAGCCAGTCAGGAACTTTCTGCAGCAACTTTTGATTTTCCTCGCAGTCACTCAGTATCTCTAGCCCTTTTACATATGGAGTGGCTTGGAGACATGCATTTAGAAACTCTGAAAACGCCCTTAATCCTTCTGCGTCCTTTGAGCTTATTTTAGGCCATTTTGACAGTTTGTCTCTGAAAGCTCTTTGGACAACAAAAGGCTGTCCATAACGTTGGTCAAGCTTTTGCAATGCATCCCTGTATGCCTCTTCATCACTGCGATAGAATGTCCCCTCAAGACATTTTTGTGCTGGGCCTGTGACATACCTTTTGAGCAAGTGAAGTTTATCAGCAGGTGAGATGCCTTTGCAGTCCACAAGTGAAGAGAATGAAGCCTTCCATTCAATGTAGTTAATTGGATCTCCGATGAACACTGTGGGCATTGGCACTGGAATTCTGTTTATGGCTATACTGTTTTGAATTGCTTGGGCCAACTGGGAAATGTCTGTAGGAGGTGCTCGAGTGAAAATTTGGGGGTTTGGATTGTTCACCGTGTGATTTGACATATGGACCGACGCATTGTTTTGTGGCATTAATAGAGGTAAGCCACAAGAGGGAGATGGTGTTTCACGGACAGATTGGTGTTCAACAGAAAAAGGCATATTGTTCGGTTGTATTTGCAGATTGTCCATGTCCATGTTCATTTCTCTGTCGTAGATCTCAAGTTTAGCGCGAGCCGCTTGCATTTCCTTTTCTGCCTTTAAACGTTCAAGTTCATGTTCTATATCTTTCATTTTTTCCTTTTGTTTAATTTCCTCCTGCACAATTTTATATTCTGCTTCCTTTGCAGCCAACTCCGCCGCTGCATCAATCCTTTTGGCTGAGATGATTGAAGTGTTAGACTGTTTACCGACACTAGACTGAGAGGCGGCACCGTAGATGGAGCGGGTGTACTGGTGTGACAGTAGCTGATGAAGGCGTTGTCTTTATCTGCTTCAAAATCACCGTCTATTGCTGTTATACGTTCATTAAGTATTTTCATAATGTCCTTAGATACTGCTTCACAAGAGTCCATTTTGCGTCTAGTGTCAGGGGATGGCATAGTATGCTCCCTTATTTCACTGTACACCTTCATCATGTTGTTCAAACCCATTTCAATATCATCGGCCATTGCACACAACTTGTGCTCTGATAAGTCAGTTTTTAGGCTTTCTCTGGATGTTCTGATTAGCCCTTTCCATTGTTCATAGAGACTTAGCAGTTTTCTGTCCTTTTTACTCAGTTCGTCTTTTTGGTAGGCTAGCATTTTCTCCGTTAGCACACTAGGCCGCTCTGAACGCCTGGGTAATGATAACTCGGCCGCAGCCTCCATTTTATGGAGTTCAGCTAATTGTTTTTCTTTGCGTTCAATATCGTCCTTTAACTCCTGCCTTGACATGCTCTCTGTATCTCCTTGATGTAATAGAGTTCTCGTTTCAGTGATTTCGGTTTGTAGCTTACGTGTTTGCTCTTCGATGCCGTCCATTTTCCGTGATGTTGTAGCTCGCTGCCTGTGCCGTTGCCGTTAGCATCCACCGGCCGCTCGCTAGCACACCGAGGTGAAGCTCTTACTGTAGCATACCCCCCGAACAAGGATGAGACTTTTACTGATGGTTTTATGATGTTTAATCCTTTATGAACCTTAATCCGTTCACCATATCACCAACGTAAGAGCTGAAATGTACACAACATGTAACTGATCAGCTAACATTGTTCACATTCACATGTCTTACATTTGCGCGAAAAACAAACATATTAACAGACAAAATGCTCATATCTCAACTGATTTACCGTACCTTTTGCCTCTTCAGAGGGGCTGCAAGTATAAATTGGACGTTTACCACGGCTCCGTGTCGAAGTTATTGCCGTATTTGGGATAACAAGCTAGGCTATCTGTTATAACATGCGCTAACCAGGGCGCGCGCGCTTCCAAAAGGAAAACAAAAGCGCGTAGCGGAAGACCGGAAGTCAAGCATTTCAATACAAACATTTCAAAATAAAAGACAATCACCTTTTCTGTAACAAAATATACTTATGGTTATTTACATTAATTTTGATGATCTCCGACTGGCGGAGTCGAACATCATTAGTGCCGACGTGAATAATAATCTTAGAGAATTTACGTTTTGCATTAGCCAGCACTTACAAATTTGCTTTGATGTCAGGCGCTCTGGCTCCTGGCAAACATGTGACTATGGTGGCTGGTGTCTCTATTTTCACGTTCCGTGTAATAGAATCGCCAATAACTAGGGCACAATCAGAATAATTCTCAGTGGGTGTTTCACTGAGCGGGGCAAATCGATTTGTTATCGGAACGGAAAAGTGTTTTTTTGATCTGCGACTAGAGCGATCTCTCACTGTCACCCATCTGCCCTGCTGCACGGGCTCTACTTCAGCCGGAACCGACTCATGTAAAGAGTTCACTAGGCTAGGCGCATCCAAAATAGTATCTAAAGCTCTAGCACTCTTCTTACTATTCTCGATTAAAGTTTGGATGCGTGTCTCTAGTTCTGAAATCTTCTCCGTCAGCCTGACTGTCTCCTTGCATTTATCACATATAAATCCTATATTGCCGACAGAGAAAAGGCTATGGTAAACATGTGACATGAAGTGCAGGTGACAATAACAGGACAAGACATTACTCACCGTGTTTGTTGACTGATTCTTACTCACCTGGGCTTTTATGAACTCATTCATTTTATGAATATATTCATTGGGCTTTTAAATGAATATAATGCTTTTAATACATGAAACTACAAAAACAAACATTTGACTACAGTAAGGCCACATTTACACATAGCCGGGTATTTAGAGAAACAAATATTTCCCCCCCTCCGTTTTCAATAATAACATCGTGCACACAACCCGCATAAATACGCCGTCGAGCGCCATCATAACTATGCCAAACCTATGGGCGGCAGTGTATGGAGAAGGATAAAGCCATGCAAGCCAATCAGAATCCTCAGAATCAACAAGAGAGAACCTAAAACCCCGTTTCTCCCAGTTGACATGACAACATGTAACCGGCGTTTTCAGAAATCTCCACTTTGGCCGGAGTTTTTAGAAATAATCGTTTTCTGGGATAAAAATGGCGTTTTCGTGTAAATGACAGGCCAAAACGCAGAGAAATATCTGCGTTTTCCCATCGTGTAAACGGGGCCTAACACATGGAATATATGTATATATACAAGATAGCAGTGAATAGATAAAAGAGGAAGGGATGAGAACGAGAGAGAGATAAAGAGAGAGAGATCACAGAATGGTCGTAAGATAGCAGATTGCAAAATCACAGACAGTTAAAGGAACACTCCGACTTTTTGGGACTTTAGCCTATTCACCTTATCCCCCAGAGTTACAGAGTTCTTCTGTCAACAAAACCAACGGCGCGTCTCAGGTGCTGCGGTTATCACTCCGCTCAAGTAGCAGTGCTTCGCCTTCAGAGAATATAGTTCCCAGTATTTATACGGTTAAAATATGTCTGTGTCTCATGTGACTTTGTTTTTTGTACACTCTGTGACTATACAAATCACAACATGTAAATAGGAAAATGTTTGCGTTATTCTGTCACTTATTTGGATTAGTATGCTAGCTGCAACCATTTACATCCAGTCTTTGTGCTAAGCTAGGCTAGCGGTGGGTGCGTCAAACAGACTTATAGCACACACGGAGATGAAAAAGGTATGTATGGACTTATCTAACTCTGGGGGATAAGGTGAATAGGCTAAAGTCCCAAAAAGTCGGAGTGTTCCTTTAACCTTTTTGAGAGACAACAACGAATCAAATCACCTTAAAACAGGGGCAGGCAGTCTTACACGCAGCTAAATGATACTTGCATGGTTCTTTTGGTACTGAGCCAGGATGCGTGTGTGTGTGTCCGCTGTTCCGTGAGTTTGAAGCGTTCTTCCGGAGCGCGTTGGACGCGGGGATTTCAAAAGGTTTACTTGAAAGCAAGGTTGCTGAAGATTCAGGCTGAGTCCAGTTCGTTCGGAGATCGAAATGACTAAGCACGAGCTAAGCTATGAAATAAAGAAAAGACTAAGGTTAAAGAAAAGAAAAGAAGATGGAAGTGAACACGTGTCCGAAGAGCGCCGGGCACGCGCGGAGGTGCGTGTTTTCTGGTTGTAGGAAGGGACAGAGAGGATGAGAAGAGAGAGAACGAACCTGAGTTCGGCTCTTTAAGGAATTATTGTTCACGACTTCTTTTGCGTGAGTGACCAATCACCTTCAGTGATTTGGGAGCGGGAAAAGTTCCTTTGTCTTGTCTGGAAGATCATCTGCATAGCTTATGGTGGTCATAGAATTTGAGCCTTAGACTTTAGAAAGGTGATTCATATAGTAATAATCATATCATTGCAATCTATTATCGAGATTTAACTCCGTTAGGTCTCAAGATTTAAAATGATATCACACACGTCATATGAAAGATTATAGGAATACTAACTACATTAGATATGCATATTAGAAGCATTTCAAGTTTGATTAATACACACTAACATTGTAGACACCCCAATATGCCATGGCACATAAACTGTAACACAGAAAAGTATCATCTACATTTGGTAATGTCTTAATACGATTAGTTTAAAGAAACGTTTGGGTGTGTGAGTGTGTGTGTGTGTGTGTGTGTGCATTCCGGAGGTCTGGGAGAGGTCCGTCCATGTCACGTGCTCTTGGAATGGGAGTTTGGGAGTGTGAGTGTTTGTGTGTGTGAGTCATTCAAAGTTCGGATGCTGCCCCCTGCTGGCTTGGAACGGTCTTGACTCTCTGTTGAAAGATCTGTGACTGTGGTGTTGTTGGGCGCCCTCTAGGGTCAGCTCTGAACAGTGCTCAGAGATAGAGTAGATTGTGGGGTCTTTTACAGTCTTTTCAGAAACAGTCTTTTTCTTGGTGTAAGCTTTGTGGGCTAAATCCCGTAGCTGTTGGGTGGACATGCTACGTGGGCAGGCCAGAACGCCTAAGTAATGACTCACTGTGGGATGCAGATTTCGAAGGAACAGAGTCCTGAAGTTGACATCTTCCATACCGGGCTCGTTTCGTGCTCCGAAGTAGGCGTTTCGGAGTCGGCCGTAGTAGGTCTGTGGGGTTTCGAGTCGAGCTTGTTTGGTGTCCATGGCGTTGATGAACCCTTGTTCTGATTCTGGATCAGAGAATTCACGGATCAAAGCTTGTCGCAGCTGCTGGTAGTCCTTTTTGACAGTCTCTGGTTGACTCTCTAAGAAGCTGCGTACATCACGGCTAGACGTAATTCTGAGCAGGTACAATCCGTCCCAAGTGGTTACGTTGGCGACAGTGTGTAAGTGAAAGTCAATGTCAATGTCCTGGAGATAGGCATGCACATCATGGCCTCCTGCAGTGTTTGGAGTGAACGTAGGGATGTTCCTGGCCAGCCTGTCAAGTTCTTTGGGAGCTGTGCCGTGGTTAGCGGCAAATGTTCTCTGGAAGGGCTCCCCCCCCTTTTCTGCTGACAGGGGTTTTCGTAGGCTGGCTGGTGATGTCTTGAACAGTGGGCTTTCGCCCCCCTTTTCAGCCCTGGGTTCTTGGCTGAAAGGTGTGGACCAGCTGGTTAGGGGAAACTTTGTGGTGTGTGTTTCCCCTTCCCGGTCACTTTGCAGTCTATAGGAATGTTTCAGTTCTCTGTGAACAGTGTCAAGTTCGTGTTTAAGATCGTGTCTTTGCTGAGCAAGCTCATGGATCTCAGCTCGGGCCTCTTGTAAGTGTTTTTCACAGGCCCTGGCTTTAGCATCTCTGTCTTTCAGTTCAGTGTTGGCTCTCTCTAGGAGAGCTTCACCAAGTCTGAGCTCCTCGTCGAGTTTCTTTGTCCGACTGTTCTCTTCGGTCTGTGTCCAGCCAAAGATTCTCCAGGGCATTTTGAAGTCTTTCTACTTTTTCCTGTGACTCCGTGTCCGTTTCGTCCTCTTCCACGGTCTGGTCCTCGGTCAGGAGAAGTAGCTGGTCTAGACGACTTTGCGTGTGGGCCTGGTTCCTCCGGGCCTCCTCTGCTTAAAGCTTTGGCGCTGCGGCTTCCTGCTCCAGGTCGATGCTGCTCCTTTCGCTGAGCCGTGCCTGGGCGACGAGGTTGTGGGTGATGCTCCCAATGACCTTGGCCCAGTCTTTGTAGTTGTAGCTTTGAGTTGGATCGTGGGTCATCAGTTCGTCCAAGTAGGCGTCCAGCTGTCCTCGGCTCAGGGGCTCTGAGTCACCGCCGTCCTTGGGCAGGAAGTCGGTAGTCATGGCTCTCAACCAAGACTCGAGTTTGTCCCAGCGGGCTGTGGGACTGGACGACCGTGACATCCTGGCTCCCTGTAGGCGACAGCAAACACAACACACACAAAGAGACCAATGCAAGTTCGTTCTAAAGTCAACGAGTTATACTACTAATACGGGCTATGCCGTCTATGAGAATTTCGGCTAACTGAGGCAGACAGTTAGACAGTTACAGGTGGGGACAATTTACGTAGGTCAAAACGCAGGGTCTAAATAGAGATTTGACAGGGCGGTAGTTTAGTGGGTCATTTTCTGATGCTAGCTGCTTGGCTGTCGATCTATTATTTAGTCAAGTCAAGTCACTTTTATTTATATAGCGCTTTTTACAATACAGATTGTATCAAAGCAGCTTCACAGTGATAACATGAAAATAATACAAAAAAACAATTTCATCATCGTCCACCTTTAAGCCAGATCTATAATATTGCTGAATATTAAATGTCCCCAACTAAGCAAGCCAGAAGGCAAGGCAACAGCGGCAAGGAACCAAAACTCCATCAGGTGACAGAATGGAGAAAAAAACCTTGGGGGAACCCAGGCTCAGTCGGGGGCCAGTTCTCCTCTTGCCAACGAGCGAACAGTGGATGATTATGATTCAGGAGCATTACAGGTCAGAAGTCAGAATGAATCAGAGAATTTGTCCAGTTCCGGTTGGTTGAAGTCGGAGTGGAGAGGAGGAGAGACTGGTTGAAACTTCAGGTCAGCGGTCGCGTAGTGTCCTGGCGCTGGTCCTTCATCAGATCTGGATATGGCCTGGTTCCGGTGGACAGCGATAAACCTCGGGATAGACAGAGAGACTAATATTAGCATAGACGCCATCCTTCTTATGATGTACCAAGTACATCAGGATTTACGGGAAGTGTTCCCGGTCCCGGCTGTTCTAAACTATGCAGCCTAACATTGAATTATAGAAGTCTATAATGTGTATGCTAGGCCGAAGAGATGTGTTTTTAGTCTAGATTTGAACTGACAGAGTGTGTCTGCTTCCCGGACAATGTTAGGAAGACTGTACCAAAGTTTTTAGTCGTTTAATCGTTTTTAGCTTTCCTTGGTGTCTCTCATAGGTTCTATTTCTAGGTGAACTGAAAGGAACAACTCACAACAGAACGGGAAAAATAGCAAGATAGAAAAGATCAAAATAAAACAAAATTAACAACGTGAATAGGTCTGTAATGAAATGGAACAACTAATAACACAGGAAGTGTTAGAGAGAATAAGGAGGCCTAAGCCTATTACCACTGCTAGAGTTTACGATAGGGCCAGCAGGTGAGTGTGGGGCTATCGGGGTAGAAAACCTAGGAAGATGGTGAGGCTTGGAGAAGAGAAGATGGGCCAAACACTTAAATGACCGGGGAATATCTAATATTCTGTGGTTTATAATAAGTGGATGGGTTTTACCTTATTTAGTTTGCCTGGGGTGACTTGAGGTCACTCAGGTGGAATCCAGCGGGCACGTTCAGCCTCCCAGGCGCTCCCAAACACTTAACCGCAGCGTTCTCGGGCAGCTGTTTTCTCCCTGTACCAAGGTGTGCCCACTCAAACAACTTGACTTTACGCACAACCTGGCAACGCCAAGGTGTCAACGTTCAGACGGCACGGCAAAATTGGGTTTTCCCCGGAATCCTCCGTAAGGAGTGCCCGAGTCTCAGGCCCCGGTTCGGGTAATTATCCCTAAGATTGCCTGGTGTGTCGCTGATGTGGTTGAACACCTTTTGGCGTGCCAAATTGCTGATGTCGAAATTGCGTGCCACAACCGCTGGTACGGGATTTTTGAAGTGTCCGAGGCGCGTTGGTAGCGCCGGTCGGGCAACCTTGCTCACGGGAAACCACTTAGAAATGACTTGTCAAATCTTAGAAATGGTCCCGGGAGTACTGCAATAAATACACAAAAGGGTGAACAAGGGAAACTCGAAGTGAACTGAGATTTTCTTGTTTAAACCAAATTGAGTATGTTAAGCATGTGAAATAAAGGCAAAGGCTTTCAAAATAATGATAAAACAAAAAGGGAATTACGATAATGATGGTAATTATCAGAATACCCTAACCCAAAAGAAGAGAGAAAGAGAAATGATTTTTTTACATAAATTGAGAAAAAATAAAAATAAAACAAAATTAATAAAATAAAATGAAAAGACAGGATGAACCCAGAAGAAAAAACAGGCCGCAGAAGTGGGTTTGTGCCACCAGGGGGCGTACTTCCTCTCCGGGGTTAAAAAAAAGAAATATTGCTGATTACTTACAAAACACTAAATGGTTTAGCTCCGCAGTACTTGAGCGAGCTCTTAACGCATTATAGTCCTTCATGTCTATTGCGATCTCAAAATTCTGGCCAGTTAATAATACCTAGAATATCAAAATCGACTGCTGGCGGTAGATCCTTTTCCTATTTTGCACCAAAACTTTGGAACAGTCTTCCTACCATTGTCCGGGAAGCAGACACTCTGTCAGTTCAAAGCTAGATTAAAGACATATCTCTTTGACCTAGCATTCACATAATGCATTATAGACTTCTATAACTCAATGTTAGGCTGCATAGATTAGGTCAGCCGGAACTGGGAACACTTCCCTTAAATCCTGATGTACTCGTTACATCATAAGAAGAATGGCATCTACGCTAATTTTAGTGTCTTTGTTTATCCCAAGGTTTTCCCGCAGCCTGCCGGATCTAGGCCGTATCCAGATCTGACGAAGGACCTTCGCCTGGACCCGATGTCAACGCAGTGCTGAAGTGCCAACTAGCCTCTCCCTATGGAGGATCCCTTTACCACTCTACAGATAAAGCGTTGTGGAAAATTTGCGTATCCACCCCATAGTGATAAAATAAAATTCTGTATCAAATTTATAGGTAGGACAAGTAGTTTATTTAGGCTTGGTTTGTAGAGAATTACAAACATGTGCACATATATTCAAACGCACATAACTATAGAATTAATCCTTGATGCGCATGTGAGCACCATCAGTGTTTTATCACAGGTTCGCGTTTAAAGTCTGTGTAGAGAGAACGCTGTCGTCTTAGCCGCCCCTGATTTAATAACAGATTGTCCTTTCGACGGAAGTGAATCAATCAAAGCTAGCTTTGGCTGGAGAATAACATTTATTCAAGAACCGCTATAAAGCCAAAACATTCTGTTACCTTAAATTATACGTTTATCTATGTAAAGCAGCTTTGAAACAATCTACATTGTTAAAAGCGCTATATAAATGAAGATGACGTGAAAACATCAGTGTCCCGTTAATCTTTAATTTGATTTGAAGTATTGTTTTATCATTTATGTTACACCCTGACATAGACCAGGTATCGTAACAATGTAAAATCTAGTGTGCATATAAAATACAACAAAACAATATTTTATTAACACAATTTTATGAACACTTATAATATCACTGTTACAGAGGACATTACAATCTTAGCCCGAAGCATACAAATAATTTATGAATCAGGAAAACCTATGTTTTAAATGTTTTTGTCATATACTTTAAGTACACTGTAAATACTAATTGCCAATATATATTATATATATATATATATATATATATATATATATATATATATATATATATATATATATATATATATATATATATAAACAAATAAACAAGACCTGTAACACATTTCAATCTGGATAAATTAGCCGCAAAAGGGATTGTTTATGCATATATGCCAAATTTAAACATTCTACGCATATATTATATCAAGCTGCCCAATACAAATACGAATAAACAATTTTATTCAACCTGATGACCGAAGTAGCAATGCAAGATACAGCCAAAAATCATCAAAACAGGTTTAAACATCTTAAATGCATGTAAATGTTTTTCTTACAACATGACAGATGGAAACTACAGTAAATTGGAAATAATACATTCGCTTTATACTATACAAGGGTGTTGCATTCACAACTCAAGGCTTGCTTTCTAGGGTGGCTTCATCAAAGAGGTTGAGCAAGTTCTTTGGCTCAAAGTTGCTTTTATCAGACAAATCAGTGGAGATCCAACTTCTTTTTCGGCTGCTGGGCGAGTCTGTGAGACTGCGCTGGTAGCTGTGATGAATCAGACTCAAGCTGCTGCTGGAATGGATTCTGGAGGGAGTGTGTGCGCGCTGGCTGTGCGTTGATGTGTGGGTGGAGTCGATGTGTGTGTTTGGCAGTGGTGTAGATGTACTGCCAACAGATAAGCTCGTCTGGACTCTGTACAAGTGAAAAAACAGAAAATTAAAATGTAGACGATTTTGTAGTCGATTTTTACATTTTCTGTGAGTGGGTCTAGTCTGTAAAATTCCCCATCTTGACGGTGTTGAACAGTAATGGTAAAGCTGATGTGTTGCTAGGGTGTTCTGAGAGCAGGTCTCCTACTTTTTTATGAACACCATATTCAAGGACTGTTCCAGTATACAAGGTATCATGAAAGCCTCGAAGATCATTAATTATTGTAAATGATTGCATTGACTGTGGAATTAAATGATAATAAGTAGGGGTGGAACGGTACACTGAAGTCACGGTTCGGTTCATACCTCGGTTCAGACATCACGGTTCGGTATGAGTTCGGTAGAATGGAAGGAAAACAAAACAAAAATGCAGAAGGCAATGTAGTGGCGATTTTATGATATTCATTGATCTTTAGTAAAATATAGATGATTCAAAGAATGTCACATGTGTGTCTCTCACTTGTAGTGAGAGAAGATTCTTTTTATGTACCTGGGGAGGCAGAAGGGAGAGACACTCCAGAGAACAGACGAACAAGGACCTCTGACCTAGATGTCAGAAGGCCATTTGGTGAAGGAGGGCTTATGGGCCAACTAGTGACGATTCTAAACTAGTGTTATGGCTTCCTTGTCTATGGAAAACTACTGGATGGAAAACTACTGTGGGAGGAGGGCTCTGAAGAAGAAGGCCTTGAATCTTAGATAAAAGCTTGTTGAGTCTGTCCGGGGGGGGGGGGGGGGGGGGGGTGTCACTCTTCTGCACAGGGTAACAACTGTGTACTAGACTGCTCCTATTCTTGCAAGAATAAATACTTCTAATTTTTATAATTTGACTCTGAGTCTCCCTTACGCAGTGATGTTTGCTTGATGAATTTTTGCCACAACAATTTGGTGTCAGAATAGTGGGATTCCTTGGACGATGCCTCCTGGACCTGAGATCGGACGGTGTTTGGCCACCTGGACTGAGTAAGTTCCAGCTCTACCTCGTAAACTTGAGAGAGAGAGGCCGGCCGATGTCAGAGCCCCAGGGGGATCGGCCACTGGAATCAAAAGAACTCAGGTGGCTCCGAACAACATATCTCTGGGTAAGGTATAATTTAAATTAAGTTTAATTGGGGGAAGAGTGAAATTGAACCATATTGGCTGAGAACTGTTTTCTGTAGTACGTAATCTGAAATTAATTGAGATCTACGTACAGATCAAGATATTTCAAACAGATACAAGGAAAATAATCTGAAATTAATTGAGGTCTGTGACAGAACAAGATATTTCAAGCAGATAAATAATCTGGAATTAATTGAGAACTGTGACAGACCAAGACATTTCATACAGATAGGTACCTGGAAATTAATTGTTCCACCACGGAGCAAGTTATTTTTGGGTGCTGAGGCTAATTAGGGGGAGCCAAGAAAGTCGTAACAGATTTTTTTTGGTAAACCGTGATTAGGAGGACACTAATAGTGTAACCCGTCCGATTTGGGTTAAAAGAAAGATCGGGTTTGTCGGGGACGCCTGACAAATAAAGAGAATGCGCGTAAAAGAGAAATCCACAGAAAACAGATAAGCGGCCAATATGGGGAAGTCTCAAAAGCAAGCTTGCGAAATTTGGTACACCGGTGTTTTGTCAAATGAGATAAAATTAAGGGCAGAAATGTATGATATTGAGCGCCACAAGATTAAAGATGGTGCGGGAATCATTTGAACAGGGCAGTGAGAAACAGAAAGGTTGTTGTGTCTGCGTTCAACGTGTGTAAAAGTGTGAAAAGAATATGAGTTGTTGGCTTGAAGCAGATATAACTGATAAAAGGTTTTTATTTTTCATCCATTAGATGGATGCATGACATTAGATGTCAGAAGATTTTTTTGTAACTAGAGTTGAAGTAGCAAGCAGCAATAAGGCTGTCTTTGTGAAGGATTGAGATATGAGTAGTATGATATTTTGGTTTCTGTAAAAACAGTAGAGATAAGTGGGACAGAGACAGTAATGATAATACTTGTTGAATCTGCAGACTAACCATTTTGAGAAGAAAACAACTGTAGAAAATGTATGTTATGAAAATAACATTTCTGATAAAATGTATGGAACTATTTATGAACGCCTGTTAAGTCAGATTAAGAAATGGTATGAAAAGTGAGGTTCAGATTAAAAATAATAATGATAAGGTATTGAGTATGATTAACAGGGATTAACATGATATAAAGATAATGAATGTTTCATTAAGCAAAATGGGGAACAATTCTATATTTTAGTGGTAAAATAAAGAGTGAAATTATGTTTATTTTTGGTTTGAAAACCATTATCTTTTGAACCTAAAGACTCCAGCTATGCTGGGAGTACAGCAACAGCGCGTGCTTATTCAGCCCGGCTTCCAGATGTTAAATGTGTACTTGCTATTGTAATCAGTGTTGTTGATGATAATAACGAATTAGAGAAATGTAAAGACATATTTTGGAATTCAATAATGTAAAATGTAAAAAAAGAACTAAATTACCAGTAGATGTAAAATTACAGTAAATGAAAAGTATTTGTAAAATACTGGTAACTAAAAAGATGATTGTCTTTTAATGAAACGCTTAAAAAAATAAATGTAAAAAAATTTGCAGATTGTAATTGAGAATCTGACAAAAAAAAATTGAGATTTTATAATGAAACGAGAAATAGAATAACTATTTGTATTTAAGATCAAATAAGCAGAAGCAGTAGCACTGGGTTTTAGAGTTACTAAATGTAAAAATGTGTAGAAAGGGATCTGTTTAAACAAACAGCTTGGTAGTGGTGACCATGAAGGAGCTAGAAGCTGATGTTTTGGTTTCAAAAGATAAGATTGGGACTTGGCTGAAACTGGCAGACTCATATGAGTGGAAAATTTTTAATGTCTAAATTCCCTGATGTATGGGCAAAAGACAACTATAAAATTATTTTAATATTGAAAACGTATGTAATTTCTAGCAAAGGTGCCTTAAACTGGGCTAGAATTAAAAGATAAAGTAGCTAAAGTAGAGAATGTTTAGGGATGAGAAACAGTGTACCAAGTCCTGAAGGCCTCAGAGTCTCTCTCTCATTCAATGTCAGAAGGCTGTTATCTTAGCCTGTCATGACGATAAGCTATTTATAGTAAAGCACAGTGTTTCAGTTGAAAATTATAGCATAATGAGATGTTAAAAGAAATCATGTTAAAGGAAATCATTGCCATTCAGAGGGCAATTAGTACTTAAAAATTTTATATTGTAAAACTGAATGACTTTAAAGAAGTCTTTAAAATAATAATGTAGACCTGAATGACAGAAGTGACATTTTTGTACTTGATTAAATACTGTTGTTATTAACCTGTCTCCCTTAACTTAGGCAGTCCAGATGGAGGTGACTCTTGAATGTGCCTTTCCTAAGCTCCAGAAAAACAGCTGAGTTCTGTTGAAGAAACTGATTGGGAATGAGCGGGTCAGAGTGTATACGAGTGGCCTACCCCAACGACGGGGCAGATCTTCCTGGCCAGGGGACTATACCTAAGGCAGGGAGGTCACGCAATAACACTGGACACCTCCGGATGGAGGTGTTAGAATGTGAGACAGGTATGAGAGTTGAGCGCTGATTACCGGAGGCCAACCGGGGTCAGCATAGCATTGGGAGGTCAGATGCTTTGTGAGGAGTTACTGCGGTTTGAACCCAGAAAAATGTGAGTTCCTCTATACCACTCACCAGAGAAAAAAACGCAAATCACTGTATGGCTTGTTTTCAATTGTGACAAGTCTGATGGAAATTATAGATAAAGAGCTAATGTGAATGTGCTTTCAAGAGTCAGCTGAGACCATGAGGTGATTGTCCTTATTTGTTGGGGAGACAGTAACAAAACTTATTAATTTATATCAGGAACATGTTGCCTTATGGGCAAGGAAAATTAAAGAAGTTGATTTTGAACTAATATGTCTATAAGATGGTTTTAACTCCTGAAGGTTAGACATGGTGCTGACTAAAGATTAAGACAGTTTTTGTAGAGTTTGGATAACAAAGGTTAGGTGAATTGAGAATTTATACAAGTATTCAAACTAAGATAACATTAGAAATGCTCATAGCATAATGTATTTTAGATTATTGTAATGGTTCTAATTTGAGTTAAACATTTGTATATTAACATTAGTGAACTATTAAGGGTTCTAGACTATGATTAATTAAGTTTCAGTCTTAGGAGGCTGTTTGAAAAGATTATTTGTGTGAGAGAGACTGCTGAGTGGAGGAAGGGATTGGGACGCTGTCTGTCTTTCTGTTATCAGGCCTGGTAAGGCAAGCTTAAACAAAATAATGATAATAAACCAAAACAACCCAGCTGACTTTTCTAAAGAAAAATGAATAATGAACAGATAGAACATTTGAAACGGTTTTAGAGGCCAAATTTCAAAGATGTAAAATTATATAAAAGCTACAGAAAAATGTGAAGTTTAAATCTTATTTAAACCTTAAATATTATACTTTTAGAGTTAATATAAAAAAAAAAGCGAACATTGTAAATGAGCAGTTAACATGCTGTATGTGTGTCTAGCATGAGTGTGTGTGATGGTGACAGCACTTTATGTCTTGTAGGTGTTAAGTGTAGGGCAGCTATTCCACCTGAATAGTGGGTATATTGTGTATCAAATTATCCAGAGAGCCATTTATGATTATTGTAAACAGGAGGAGAATGTTTTTTTTGACTGACATTGACCAAGTCTGTACAGCACGAACTGACCTGAGAAACTATTGATGACTTTAAAAATTGTTGTAGAGGACCGAGACCAAACAACAGACCTGAAAAGCAGGATACGCGGTTAGACTGAGGGCCGTTGCCCTTCAAATACTTCGATAAGAAAATGAAATTGTGGCTTTAAGTGAAGAATGTAATATTTTTGTTTCAGAGACAGAGAAAGATGTCTGGATGAAATTTGTCTGAAGACACTATGTTAAATGTTATGTTAAATTGATGATCGAGTTGTGTCGACCATCAAAAGGGGGATGGTATAACAATTGCCAAATATGGGTTATTAAGGGGTAATTGGGTAAAAGCCCTGAAATAAGCCATTCTTCTGCCTAACAAAATTGCTGTCTGGATTGTTTCAACAGGAAACGCCAGGACATCGAAGGCTGTGGCAGGACGTACTTTACTATCTGACAATAACCTCGAAATTTGTTTTTCTTTACAGAGAGCATGCAGGATTGGGAGACAGGGCAAAATGTGCCCAATGAAATAATGGCAGAGCATAACTTTAAAATTTTCCTTTTGCAGAATGTCAGGATGGATTGCATCAAGCTGAACTGATTCTGTTTTCCAAATGTATGAATATTGACTTGTTAACGTGGATATATGTTTTTCAGGGGGAAAGGACTCTGACTCTAATAAGCAAGAAATGTCTAATGATAATTGAAAATGAAATGAAAAATAATGATTTTTGAAAATTCCACAGGTCACACCAAAAGGGACGAGGGAAAGACAAGCGGTCACTAACAAAATACTTAAGGTCTCCATTCACAGGTGACAGCAAGCAGGAAATGGTTAATTCCGGTGGGGGTGCGGTTGTGATCTCAGGAGATCAGTGTGACACCTGGGTCCAAGCCGCTCACCTACACCAACAGGCCGAGGAGGATGTGGGCCAAACTAATGGTTTAAGAATGTGGTTTTGTGATGATTTTGAGGATTTTATCTGATTATATTGAAATAGGCCTTAGTATTGATATTGGTAAATGACAAATGATTTGATTGGTTACTGATTCATTAGAAAATATTTAAGGCAAAGGGTTTCAGGAAGAGAAGATCCATTAATTAATTTAAATTATAGGGATTATTATTGAAGCTTATCAAGTAGAACCACTGCCTGATTGATTTAAAAGTAAAAGAACAAAATATGGTTAGGGAAATGGATATGGGGAAGATGTTGAATGTGTATGAGTTATGATTGTATGTGTTATTCTGATAATTTTGTTATTCAGGGGTGAAAATGAGAAAACTGGAATGTCTGTTCAATTGAAAATGACAGTCTATCCGAATGATGATGGGGATGAACAAAATTATGCAGATGATTCAAGTAGAGATTACAGTTAAATGTGTTGATGTTTTCTTTTTCTTTCTGAGAAAGATTGATATGTAAAGAGGGTCAAGAGCAGCAGTCATCCGTGTTACGAGATGGCGTACAAGGACAGGGTTTTGAAACTGAGGGATTTTTATTACACTTTTATGATTTGAATCTTATATGTTTGTTTTTCCTACTGTTTATAACTATTTTTTTCCTTACTAGTGTGACTGCGGTTGAGCCCGGCATTAGTAAACATGTTTACTTGCTTGCTAAATAAGTATGGGTCTTACCCCAACAAAAACAGCCTTATGCTTTCTTCATCCTAAACTCTTTTTCTTCACAGGTTCAAGGAGACTGATTTTTATGATGTGTGATGTAATGACTTGAACTTGCATTTATTATTATTGTTATTATTATTATTATGTTTGATTAATAATGATAAAAAGTGAGGAGTTGTAGTGGCGATTTTATGATATTCATTGATCTTTAGTAAAATATAGATGATTCAAAGAATGTCACATGTGTGTCTCTCACTTGTAGTGAGAGAAGATTCTTTTTATGTACCTGGGGAGGCAGAAGGGAGAGACACTCCAGAGAACAGACGAACAAGGACCTCTGACCTAGATGTCAGAAGGCCATTTGGTGAAGGAGGGCTTATGGGCCAACTAGTGACGATTCTAAACTAGTGTTATGGCTTCCTTGTCTTTGGAAAACTACTGGATGGAAAACTACTGTGGGAGGAGGGCTCTGAAGAAGAAGGCCTTGAATCTTAGATAAAAGCTTGTTGAGTCTGTCCGGGGGGGTGTCACTCTTCTGCACAGGGTAACAACTGTGTACTAGACTGCTCCTATTCTTGCAAGAATAAATACTTCTAATTTTTATAATTTGACTCTGAGTCTCCCTTACGCAGTGATGTTTGTTTGATGAATTTTTGCCACAACAGCAATTATTTTTATTGTGCATGTCTCAGGCTGTACCACCTATACAGTCTCTCCCCTGAGCTACAGTAGCTGCGACAGCCTGCCCTGAAGTGTGTAAAGTAAGATGTAAACAAAATAAGACAATCAGCTATAAAACTGAAAATACAGCATCTCTTATGTGCAGACGCACGAGCACGAAGGTCTGCGCGGCAAAAATGTCGTCATTGCGCTGTGGGCGGTCATGCGCGTTGTGTGTGCAAGGCCCCATTTCGCGTGGCGGTGTGCAGTGCACGCCTTTTTTTTGTAACAGCGCACATCCGCATCCGAAGATGCACGACTTCAAGCCGAATCTGGCCGAGCATGTACATCTCACAGCCCCGGCACCCAGTTCTTGCGTCTAAATTAGTTGCTTACATTAACTAAATGAGCCTACAATAGCAGACATAAGCCCTTTAAATACAAATAAATAGCCATGTTTTATAAAAAGGTTCACAAAACTAAATAAAAATGTTTAGAAATTATGTAAGATAACGTTAATTTAGTTGTAGGTTACGTTCTCATATCCATTTTTTTTTTCTAATGTCACAAGGTATAATCTGGCTTACTGCTTTACACAATTCTTTTGTAGTGGGGTTTTGGTGTAGCCTACTAAAGTGTACTAAAATAAACATTCACGAGTGTACCTTACTTCTTCTCACCGCTGATTCCTGATGGTTTAGACAACAATTACACCGAGTCGCACCCTGTTGTTTCTAAGAATAGTACACTGGCGAGCGCGAAGTATAAATGCCTCGTCCATTAGGGAGGCGCACGCGCAGCGGAGGCTCGCAAACCCATAGACAGCGCAAACCTAGCTTAAAGGGATAGTTCACCCAAAAATGAAAATTCTGTCATCATTTACTCACCCTCAAGTTGTTTCAAACCTGTATGAGTTTTTTTCTTCTGTTGAACACAAAAGAAGATATTTTGAAGAATGTTGGTGACCAGACAGTTGATGGACCCCATTGACTTCCATAGTAGGAAAAAAAGATACTATGGAAGTCAATGGGGTCCATCAACTGTCTGGTCACCAACATTCTTCAAAATATCTTCTTTTGTGTTCAACAGAAGAAATAAACTCATACAGGTTTGAAACAACTTGAGGGTGAGTAAATGATGACAGAATTTTCATTTTTGGGTGAACTATCCCTTTAAAGTAGGGCTACAGAACCCGTGTTTCTAGCAGTAGTTCCGCATTACATTAATTAATTTGCACGCGAGTTTCTATTTATTTTTATACCGTGTATTCTCCATGTATATTTGTGCACCGAACCGTGACGCCCGTACCGATTCGGTTCAATTCGAATACATGTACCGTTCCACCCCTAATAATAAGCAAAATTAACAAAACCGTAAGAGAGACCAAAGTATGTGAGCACATTGGACTGACAGCACTTGCTCCTTCCTCGCTGTGACTCTGCTGCTGCTGTGAGTTTGTTTGCTGCGTCTAAGCCTCGTATTAGCTTCGTATTTCTTTCTGTTTTGAACCATCATTTATTATCATTTCTAGTTGTTTATACTACTAAATACAGCTTACCCAACATCTCAGATTAACCTGACATTGCTAGCTTCCGTTATTGTCAGCACAACATGCTAACTCGCTAGCCTTTAAGCCCTATCGCACGCCCGCGCCTTTGAGTTCATAAAAGCCCAGGTGAGTAAGAATCAGTCAACAAACACGGTGAGTAATGTCTTGTCCTGTTATTGTCACCTGCACTTCATGTCACATGTTTACCATAGCCTTCTCTGTCGGCAATATAGGATTTATATGTGATAAATGCAAGGAGACAGGCTGACGGAGAAGATTTCAGAACTAGAGACACGCATCCAAACTTTAATCGAGAATAGTAAGAAGAGTGCTAGAGCTTTAGATACTATTTTGGATGCGCCTAGCCTAGTGAACTCTTTACATGAGTCGGTTCCGGCTGAAGTAGAGCCCGTGCAGCAGGGCAGATGGGTGACAATGAGAGACCGCTCTAGTCGCGGATCAAAAAAACACTTTTCCGTTCCGATAACAAATCGATTTGCCCCGCTCAGTGAAACACCCACTGAGAATTATTCTGATTGTGCCCTAGTTATTGGCGATTCTATTACACGGAACGTGAAAATAGAGACACCAGCCACCATAGTCACATGTTTGCCGGGAGCCAGAGTGCCTGACATCAAAGCAAATTTGAAAGTGCTGGCTAATGCTAAACGTAAATTCTCTAAGATTATTATTCACGTCGGCACTAATGATGTTTGACTCCGCCAGTCGGAGATCACCAAAATTAATATTAAAGAGGTGTGTGAACTTGCAAGTACGATGTCAAGCACTGTAATTTGCTATGACCCCCTTCCTGTTCGCAGGAGTGATGAGATAGTTAGTAGATTGTGTTCACTCAATGGCTGGCTGTCTAATTGGTGTCCGCAAAATAATATAGAATTAATAGACAATTGGAAAAGTTTTTGGGGCAAACCTGACCTGTTGAAAAGAGATGGTATTCATCCCTGGGATGGTGCTGCTCTTCTCTCTAGTAATTTGGCTCATAGTCTTAGAGATAAAACATGACAATCTGGGCCTCAGGTCAGGAAGCAGACAGACTGGCTTAACCGACCGTCTGCTAGCGGCCTCACGTCACCAAGGTCAGATAAATCCCATCACATAGAGCCTCTTTCAACTAGATATCATCATATAGAGACTGTGCCTGTTCCCCGAACTTGGAAATCCCAAAAACTTTTAAACCCATCTAAGGTTAAAAATTTAATTGATGTTCAACAAATAAAAAACAGATATAATACAAATGAGCAAATAATAAAGCTTGGGTTGCTGAATATTCGATCTCTTACTTCAAAAGCGATAATAGGTAATGATATGAATATAGATTATAACCTAGATGTGCTGTGTTTGACAGAAACCTGGCTAAAACCAAACGATTACATTGCTTTAAATGAGTCAACCCCACAAGATTACGGTTATAAACATGAACCTCGTCTGAAACGCAAAGGAGGAGGTGTTGCTGTAATTTATAGTAATATTTTCAAAACCACTAGGAAATCTAGTTGTAAATATAATTCTTTTGAAGTGTTGGTGCTTAATGTAAAAATATATAGTGTAAACGATAAATCACGTTTGAAAATTCTACTGGCTACTGTATACAGGCCACCAGGGCACCATACAGACTTTGTCAAAGAATTTGCTGACTTTTTATCAGAATTAGTATTGGCTGCAGATAAAGTACTAATTGTTGGTGATTTTAATATACACATAGATAATGAAAAAGATGCATTGGGATTGGCATTTAAAAACATTATAAACTCAATTGGAGTTAGACAACACGTGTCAGGACCTACTCATTGCCGTAATTCACTCTAGATCTAATATTATCACATGGAATAGATGTTGATGCCGTTGAAATACTGCAGCAGAGCGATGACATCTCAGATCATTATCTAGTCTCGTGTAAATTACATTTAGCCAAGGCTGCAAAGCCGACTCCGTGTTATAAATATGTTAGACTGATCACTTCTGCCACTAAAGATTGCTTTATCAATAATCTTCCTAATCAGTTTCATCATCTCAGCATCCCGGATAGCTTAGAAGAACTTGATATTGCAACAGAAACTTTTAACTCTCTCTTTTCCAGCACTTTAGACACTGTTGCTCCGTTGCGCTTAAAGAATATTAAAGAACATAGTCCAACGCCGTGGCACAACGAGCACACTCAGGCCCTTAAGAGAGCAGCCAGAAAAATGGAGCGCAACTGGAAGAAAACAAAACTAGAGGTATTTCGGATTTCATGGAAGGAGAGCTCGATTGCTTACAGAGAGGCTTTAAAAGCTGCTAGATCTGCTTATTTTTCAACCCTATTAGAAGAAAATAAACATAATCCAAGGTATTTATCGTAATTATTTATTAATAATGCCTAGAATATCAAAATCGACTGCTGGCGGTAGATCCTTTTCCTATTTAGCACCAAAACTTTGGAACAGTCTTCCTAACATTGTCCGAAAAGCAGACACACTCTGTCAGTTCAAATCTAGACTAAAAACACATCTCTTCGGCCTAGCATACACATAACACATTATAGACTTCTATAATTCAATGTTAGGCTGCATAGTTTAGAACAGCCGGGACCGGGAACACTTCCCGTAAATCCTGATGTACTTGGTACATCATAAGAAGGATGGCGTCTACGCTAATATTTGTCTCTCTGTTTATCCCGAGGTTTACCGCTGTCCACCGGAACTTGGCCGTATCCAGATCTGATGAAGGACCAGCGCCAGGACACAACGACGCCGCTGACCTAAAGTGTCAACCAGTCTCTCCTCCTCTCCACTCCGACTTCAAACAACCGGAACTGGACAAATTCTCTGATTCATTCTGACTTCTGACCTGTATTGTTCCTGAATCATAATCATCCACTGTTCACTCGTTGGCCAGAGGAGAACTGGCCCCCGACTGAGCCTGGGTTCTCCCAAGGTTTTTTTCTCCATTCTGTCACCTGATGGAGTTTTGGTTCCTTGCCGCTGTTGCCTTGCCTTCTGGCTTGCTTAGTTGGGGACATTTAATATTCAACAATATTATAGATCTGCCTTAAAGGTGGACGATGATGAAATTGTTTTTATTTATTTTTATTTTCATGTTATCACTGTGAAGCTGCTTTGATACAATCTGTATTGTAAAAAGCGCTATATAAATAAAGGTGACTTGACTTGACTTGAAGCTCGTGCGTTGACCACAGAGCTATCATCGGACCGCTATTAAGACAACGTCTTATGCTCTTGGAAAGCCTCATTGATGTAGCCTAATTTTTTTCTATTGCAATGTTTTGTGTTTAAATGTTTTCATTATTTATTAAATTTAATTTCAGTATTGTGATTATGAATTCGTTTAACTGTTTCACTTGAATTGATCTGCTACCACATTTCAATCACTCTCAATGAGCAGCGGCGCGGCGGCAGATTACGCAATAGAGAGAATAAACTGACACTTTTCAAAGTCTGCGATTGTAGCGCCTCTTAGCGGTCAAAGGCAGCAAATACACACCCGCAATTTTACAAAAATTATTATTCTAATATAGTAAAAGTATTATTCTGGTTGAGTACCAACTGTATGTGTATATGACTTTCTTCTTTCAGACGAATACAATTGGAAATATATTAATGAACACCCTGAGCTTCCGAGCTTCATAATGGCAGTGGATTGCAACCATCAGCTTAAAGCTCAAAAAAGTGCATCCCTCCATCATAAACGAACTCCACACGGCTATGGGGGGGGGGTTAATAAAGGCTTTCTGAAGCAAAGCAATGAGTTTGTGTAAGAAAAATAAATTATATTTAAAATTTTTATATTTAATATTTAAAAGTAAAATAACTTGCTTCCGGAAAAGAAAGTCATGTGAATATTTAAAACCCATGACCCGCCACTGTTTATAGCCACTGTATACTGTATATTAAGCATGCATTATGAGTTTTTTTTAAATTAAAAAAAAAAAAAAAAAAAAAAAAAAAAAAAATCACAAGAGCTCTTTCTTTGTTTCTTGTAGGTGCAAAGAATAGCAGCTGTTGTGGAGAAAAGATTGACAAGATGACCCGTTTTTCGGATGAGACGTTAAACCGAGGTCCTGACTTTCTGTGGTCATTAAAAATCCCAGGATGTCCTTCAAAAAAAGAGTAGACATCGGTGAAGTAATCCCTGTGACTCCAGTGATTTAACCTCAATTGTATGAAGCAACGTTAGAGCTTTGTTTGCGCAAAAAAATTAATTTACCACTTACAAAATAGCAATCTCCAGCATGCGTTCATGTAACAATGTCCGTGATGCTTTCGTGAACGCACGATGGAGATTCATATTTTGGAAATAATGAGGTATATTATGCTTTTTTTGTACAAACAAAGCACTCACATCACTTCATAAAATTGAGGTTAAACCACTGGAGTCACATGGATTACTTTAATCATGTCTTTACTACCTTTAGGGCTGTGGACAGAAATCTCTCTGATTTCATTAAAAATATCTCCACTGTGTTCCGAAAATATTACGGGTTTGGAATGTCATAAGAGTAATTAATGACTGAATTTTCATTTGTGGGTGAACTAACCCTTTAACGGCACTTTCTACATTTGTAGTGCAACAAATGCTGATTGTATTGTATAAGTGGCATTTTTACTTTTATTTTGTTGAGCTAGTATCATTCAATTCTGAACATTATTTTAAAGCTTCTGTTTGTATTTTTGTGCAGTTGGAATCACAACACTTACTGGAGCCAAGACAGATACAACAAGCATAGAGGAAAAGCAAGTGGAAAGGTTTCAGAGAAGAGGAACAACAGTCAACCCTCGTGTGTGTGCACATCTCATCTTAAATCAATATATTACGGTTTACTGTTAAAAATTATTATTTTCAGCATTTTAAAGGTTGTATCAGCGATTTCAGGCCCAAAAATAAATGATCACATTCATCTAATCTTTCCTAACGATCCGCTAGCTGCCTGCCTCATAAGCAAGCTGTCAACAAAACGTGTCTCTGTAGGCAGCCTAGGCTCTGAGATCTGCACACAAAAATGAATGGTTTCACCAACCACTCAAAACCAAAATAAACAGTGTTCCAACCAATCACCGACAGGGGCTTGGTGTTGTGAGGTTTTGCGCTCGTGCACGGCTGCACGCGAAGTCAGAGCTGAAGAAGAAGCCAGCGTCTATCAACGCTCCGACTTCGCCTGCAGCCGTGCACGAGCACAAAACCTTACAACACCCAGCCCCTGTCGGTGATTGGTTGGAACACTGTTTATTTTGGTTTTGAGAGGTTGGTGAACCATTTTTTTTGTGTGTGTGCAGATCTCAGAGCCTAGGCTCCCTACAGAGATGCAGTTTTTTGACGGCCTGCTTATGAGGCGGGCAGCTAGCGGATCGTTAGGAAAGATTTGATGAATGTGATCATTTATTTTTGGGCCTGAAATCGCTGATACAACCTTTAAATGTTAAACTATTACAACATCATCTTGGATTTTTGGGATATTTACAGGATTCTATTGGCAACTTTAGTTGCTAAGTAAATGCTGTACTTTAGTGAAATTACAAAAAAATTCTTTAAACTATATTTACAGGATTTTATTGGCAACTTTAGTTGCCAGGTAAATACTGAACTTTAGTGAGTGAAATTACAAAATATTGCTGTACAATAAACTACAAGTTTATTTCAGTTGCTGTCAAATATTTCACATACAACAATTAACTGTAAATTGCTTTACAGTATTATATTGTAATTCATTTTACAGTAATTAACAATATTTTACAGGACTATTGGCAACTTTTTTGCCAGTAAATTCCTGTAAATTCTACGTTACATTTTTACAGTGTGGAATGAAAGTGTGAATATATGAAATGAAAGTGTAGAATGAAAGTCTGAATATATGAGATAAACTCGAAAATATGGTATGAAAGTTTGAATATATGGAATGAAAGTCTGAGTAACGTTTGAATATATGGAATGAAAGTCTAAATATATGGAATTAAACTTGAATATATAGAATGAAAGTCTGAATATATGGAATGTAACTCAAAAATATGGAATGAAAGTCTGAATATATGGAATGTAACTCAAAAATATGGAATGAAAGTCTGAATATATGGAATGTAACTCAAAAATATGGAATGAAAGTCTGAATATATGGAATGTAACTCAAAAATATGGAATGAAAGTCTGAATATATGGAATGTAACTCAAAAATATGGAATGAAAGTCTGAATATATGAATAAAAGTCTGAATATATGGAATGAAAGTCTGAATATATGGAATGAAACCTGATGATTTAAAAATCAGAATAGAGATTCATAAATTCGATTACAATTACAGTAATTACAGTTTGTGTACACAGTGTAGTTACTAGGGATGGGTTAAACAATTATTAATAAAACGATTAGTTGGGCGATTATTTTATCGATTAGTCGACTAATCTAACGATTAATTGGACGATTAATATAACAATTATTTTTCTGTTGCTCGATTAATAAAAACCCTGGCCTGGACATTGCATGGCTCTGTTAATTGACATTGGCGAACTATCGGACTGAATCATGATACTGTAAGCTGGCTAACGTTAGTCTAACGTTATGTATTTGACTCGTAAACGACCACAGCATGAGTTAACGCTAACTAACAATAAGTCGTGACTCGTGAGTTAGCTAACGTTAGACCGAAAACTTTAAAAGCTACTGCAATCTGCTTGCTACTGTTAGCTAGATCTAGCAGCTGTGCACTTTTGGTGGTGCTAGGTTAGTAGCTACCGTTCACATTAGTTCAAAATCTGTTGGAACTATCTTATTTAACGATTTGAAGAAAAAAAAACATTCAATTCAATTACTTTTGATAATTGAATGACAGTAATCATAAGTAAATAATACATTGAAGGCTACATGCTGTTAAACGCAAATATTGAGAAATATTGCTTAAAAATAAGCAACCTTCTATGCACACATTATTATTAGTAGTAGTAGTAGTATTTTTAATACATGGAGATGTAGCTAAATCTATTGTACAGTAGACTAATATCATTATTTCTGTCAATTTTTTCAAAGTTAAACCGAACTTTTATTTTGACTGGTTGCCGTGAAGACCTTTGAGTTTCTGTGTGTGTATGATATGACGATAGTTTTTCTCAAAACGGTAAAATGCTCATGAAGTGACTCTCAGAGTGGCTCTGGAGATTAATTTCATCATGTCATCATATCGTGAGGCAGCAGAGACTGAAAACAGCGCGAGCATCACTTCAGTGTGTGTGTGTGCGGTAAATGAAACCGCGCGTCTGCGCCATCCATTCACACAGAGGCAAGCAGGGTTAATATTTAAATAGTCTTTTTGCAGTTTAATACACACAGACACTATATCGTGGTATAGGCTACAGTGCTCATAGTAAAAAATAGTCTGGAGCCCCGCGCTTAGATAAACACAGAAGCGACAGAAAGCAGCGCCTATTAGTGGGTACAGAATATACCCGGTACTACATAAATGCTGGTACTGTCATATTTTCAGTACCGACCGGTACTTTGACAACACTATTGGGAATTCTGTGAAGAGGTTGCCGTTTCGTCCTCCATTCTGCAATGTTTCGGTCTCCCACGTGTGTGGCGGTGGCGAGCTGTACCTCCGGGAACGTTGCAAAAAATAAAGAAGTGTCCACGAAAAAATATGATGTCGACGTAATTTTGACGTCGAATCGCCGCTAAAGCACTAGTAGTTACTAAAGAAAGTACTGGAAATATAAGGTAACTACATGGGTTAATGTTAGGTTTAGGGATGGGTTAATGTTAGGTTTAGGGATAGGTTCATGGTTAGTACCTAGTTAATTGCTATAATAAGTACATAGTATGTACATGCAGAAAAAGTGCTACCGTAAATTCCTTAGAGAATGATGCATGAAGATCTTTCAGCAACATTTTGTTTTTAAAGGGTTAGTTCACCCAAAAATGAAAATAATGTCATTAATGACTCACCCTCATGTCGTTCTAAGCCCGTAAGACCTCCGTTCATCTTCGGAACACAGTTTAAGATATTTTAGATTTAGTCCGAGAGCTTTCTGTCCGTCCATTGAAACTGTATATACAGTATACTGTCCATGTCCATAAAGGTAATAAAAACATCATCAAAGTAGTCCATGTGAAATCAGTGGGTTAGTTAGAAGTTTTTGAAGCATCGAAAATACTTTTTGGTCCAAAAATAACACAAAATAAGACTTTATTCAGCATTGTATTCTCTCCTGGGTCTGTTGTCAATCTGCGTTCAGGACTCCGCAGTGACGCTGCTGACGTAAGACGCTGCTGACGTGTTATCTGGTGCGCCCGAGCTTCGTTTACAGTCTGAGGGAGACGCACGCTATATTCAAGCTATTCTACATTGTTTGCGTGGATATAATTTTTTTAATGGTGCGTAAATGTGCATGTCGCGGATGAGACACTTTTACAGCGTGCGTTTCCCTCAGTCTATAAATGAAGCTCGGGCGCACCGGATAACACGTCATCAGCGTCTTACGCCAGCAGCGTAACTGTGAAGGATTGACAACAGACCCGGGAGAGAATACAATGCTGAATAAAGTCTTATTTTGTGTTATTTTTGGACCAAAAAGTATTTTCGATGCTTCAAAAACTTCTAACTAACCCACTGATGTCACATGGACTACTGTGATGATGTTTTTATTACCTTTATGGACATGGACAGTATACCGTATATACAGTTTCAATTGAGGGACAGAAAGCTCTCGGACTAAATCTAAAATATCTTAAACTGTGTTCCGAAGATGAACGGAGGTCTTACGGGCTTAGAACGACATGAGGGTGAGTCATTAATGACATTATTTTCATTTTTGGGTGAACTAACCCTTTAATTTGTCATTTGTGTGCATTGTACCTGTGGGTAAAGGTGGGAGAGTGTTCATGGCCGTCTGGAGGGAACACACAGTTATGAATGGGGCTTTCGGAGTCAAAGTGAATGTTGCTTACATCTGTGTCTCTCTCCCAACTCTCTCTTGGAGGAGTACAGGTTGATGAGGACTCATAGACCGAGGTAAACAGCAGATTGAGAGAAGATATAAAATTCCAACTGGCTGTGCGGAGGGACTGTTGGAGGAAAAAAAAAATCCTGTTTAACAAAACATACTTAAATAAGCTCTTAAGCTCTGTTCACACCTAGAATAATAATAATAATAATAAATATAGCTGCAAGCAGCAATCACCGGGGCCAAGCGCAAGCAAGACGACAAGACATGCCAAAGTGGCTGGGAGTGTGAGACCCACTGCAGCAAGGAGCAATTAAAGACATTTGAAGATGAATTTTGGCAAAATGGTTGAAAAATCACATACAATAACTAAAAATATGATTATCACTTTCGACCAATAGGTGGCGCAGTTACGAAACTGATGTGATGTGGTCAGAGTGAAGTGACAATGACACATACAAAGTTTGGTGTCAATATGTCAAGGCATTGCAGATATAAAGCCTGAATAGTCATTTTGGCATCATGCCTCAACTTTGCCACTGCGGTATACGAAAACGGTTTCGTCTATCGACACGAAATCCATAACTTTCACTCGGCACGGTCTGGAGATGACACGATCCGATTTTGGTGAAAATCGGACGTTCGGTCTAGGAGGAGTTTGAAAAAGTAGGTTTTAAAAGAAAATAAAGATGGCGGACAGGAACTTTGATTGACTATGGCAAAATTGGTATCTATGTTTTCAGCATAACCCAAGGAATCTATTGAGATCAGTGTCATTACTATAGGCAAATTTATTCAAAAGTTATTAGCATTTTTGGAAATTTCATTATAACTTTTGACCAAAAGGTGGCGCTGTCTCATAAATTTTTGAGTACCTTTAGGGCGTTGTACTGATGACCCATACTGAGTTTCGTAACAATACGTTCATGCGTTCATAAAATACAGCATTTTAGCACATAATTCAAAATGGCCGACAGACAAAATGGCCGATATGGGAAAATTGGATATCAGTCAACTCAACACGACGCCCTGAATCTAACGAGACCACTTTTGTGATTTTTGGACAAACCGTTCAGAAGTTATAAGCAAAAACATAAATTCTTCATATCTCCGGACCAGTAGGTGGCGCTGCGCCGAAACGCAGCATGTAGCCTCAGGTCATGCTTGTGATGACATGTACCAAATTTGGTCTGAATCCGATAAAGCGTTGTGGAGATACGGCCTTACGTCTGTTTTCGCAAGCGCTACGTAAAATTTATTTGCGCGGTATTCAAGAACGGTAATTCGAATCGACTTGAATTCCATAACTTTTGGTCGTCAAGGTCTGGAGATGATCTGGTTAATTTTTCGTGAAATTCGGAGCAACGGCCTAGGAGGAGTTCGAAAAAGTAGTTTTTTCGGAAAATTCAAAATGGCGGGAAAACTATTATGACGGAAAATGACGTCATAGGGTGCAGTCGAATCGTCGTGAGCTCAGGAATCAGAGGAAAAAAGAATTTTGTTTCTAGCCCTTGTGGTTCAAAAGTTATTAGCATAAACATGAGTGAAACTTTGGACAGCTGGTGGCGCTAGAGGGAATGAGTTGGAGACTCTAAATTCGCTATGGTGATAGTTCAGGCTGTCCTCTATCACTGTGCCAATTTGTATAAGTTTCCCGCAAACGGTTCTATAGGCTGCCATAGACGCCCAGTCGGAAGAAAAAGAAAAAGAAAAAGAAATATAGCTGCAAGCAGCAATCACCGGGGCCAAGCGCAAGCAAGACGACAAGACATGCCAAAGTGGCTGGGAGTGTGAGACCAACTGCAGCTAGGAGCAATTGAAGACATTTGAAGATGAATTTTGGCAAAATGGTTGAAAAATCACATACAATAACTAAAAATATGATTATCACTTTCGACCAATAGGTGGCGCAGTTACGAAACTGATGTGATGTGGTCAGAGTGAAGTGACAATGACACATACAAAGTTTGGTGTCAATATGTCAAGGCATTGCAGATATAAAGCCTGAATAGTCATTTTGGCATCATGCCTCAACTTTGTCACTGCGGTATACGAAAACGGTTTCGTCTATCGACACGAAATCCATAACTTTTACTCGGCACGGTCTGGAGATGACACGATATGATTTTGGTGAAAATCGGACGTTCGGTCTAGGAGGAGTTCGAAAAAGTAGGTTTTAAAAGAAAATAAAGATGGCGGACAGGAACTTTGATTGACTATGGCAAAATTGGTATCTATGTTTTCAGCATAACCCAAGGAATCTATTGAGATCAGTGTCATTACTATAGGCAAATTTATTCAAAAGTTATTAGCATTTTTGGAAATTTCATTATAACTTTTGACCAAAAGGTGGCGCTGTCTCATAAATTTTTGAGTACTTTTAGGGCGTTGTACTGATGACCCATACTGAGTTTCGTAACGATACGTTCATGCGTTCATAAAATACAGCATTTTAGCACATAATTCAAAATGGCCGACAGCCAAAATGGCCGATATGGGA
This sequence comes from Phoxinus phoxinus, assembly GCF_949152265.1. Classification (NCBI taxonomy): domain Eukaryota; kingdom Metazoa; phylum Chordata; class Actinopteri; order Cypriniformes; family Leuciscidae; genus Phoxinus; species Phoxinus phoxinus. The sequence goes on along the minus strand of NC_136896.1, from coordinate 20,218,095 downwards.
AAATTGAATATCAGTCAACTCAGCACGACGCCCTGAATCTAACGAGACCACTTTTGTGATTTTTGGACAAACCGTTCAGAAGTTATAAGCAAAAACATAAATTATTCATATCTCCGGACCAGTAGGTGGCGCTGCGCCGAAACGCAGCAAGTAACCTCAGGTCATGCTTGTGACGACATGTACCAAATTTGGTCTGAATCCGATAAAGCGTTGTGGAGATACGGCCTTACGTCTGTTTTTGCAAGCGCTACGTAAAATTTATTTGCGCGGTATTCGAGAACGGTAATTCGAATCAACTTGAATTCCATAACTTTTGGTCGTCATAGTCTGGAGATGATCTGGTTCATTTTTCGTGAAATTCGGAGCAACGGCCTAGGAGGAGTTCGAAAAAGTAGGTTTTTCGGAAAATTCAAAATGGCGGGAAAACTATTATGACGGAAAATGACGTCATAGGGTGCAGTCGAATCGTCGTGAGCTCAGGAATCAGAGGAAAAAAGAATGTTGTTTCTAGCCCTTGTGGTTCAAAAGTTATTAGCATAAACATGAGTGAAACTTTGGACAGCTGGTGGCGCTAGAGGGAATGAGTTGGAGACTCCAAATTTGCTATGGTGATAGTTCAGGCTGTCCTCTATCACTGTGCCAATTTGTATAAGTTTCCCGCAAACGGTTCTATAGGCTGCCATAGACGCCCAGTCGGAAGAAAAAGAAAAAAAAGAAAAAGAAAAAGAAGAAATATAGCTGCAAGCAGCAATCACCGGGGCCAAGCGCAAGCAAGACGACGAGACATGCCAAAGTGGCTGGGAGTGTGAGACCAACTGCAGCAAGGAGCAATTGGAGACATTTAAAGATGAATTTTGGCAAAATGGTTGAAAAATCACATACAATAACTAAAAATATGATTATCACTTTCGACCAAATAGGTGGCACATTTACGAAACTGATGTGATGTGGTCAGAGTGAAGTGACAATGACACATACAAAGTTTGGTGTCAATATGTCAAGGCATTGCAGATATAAAGCCTGAATAGTAATTTTGGCATCATGCCTCAACTTTGCCACTGCGGTATACGAAAACGGTTTCGTCTATCGACACGAAATCCATAACTTTTACTCGGCACGGTCTGGAGATGACACGATCCGATTTTGGTGAAAATCGGACGTTCGGTCTAGGAGGAGTTCGAAAAAGTAGGTTTTAAAAGAAAATAAAGATGGCGGACAGGAAGTTTGACTGACTATGGCAAAATTGGTATCTATGTTTTCAGCATAACCCAAGGAATCTATTGAGATCAGTGTCATTACTATAGGCACATTTATTCAAAAGTTATTAGCATTTTTGGAAATTTCATTATAACTTTTGACCAAAAGGTGGCGCTGTCTCATAAATTTTTGAGTACCTTTAGGGCGTTGTACTGATGACCCATACTGAGTTTCGTAACGATACGTTCATGCGTTCATAAAATACAGCATTTTAGCACATAATTCAAAATGGCCGACAGCCAAAATGGCCGATATGGGAAAATTGGATATCAGTCAACTCAGCACGACGCTCTGAATCTAACGAGACCACTTTTGTGATTTTTGGACAAACCATTCAGAGGTTATAAGCAAAAACATAAATTCTTCATATCTCCGGACCAGTAGGTGGCGCTGCGCCGAAACGCAGCATGTAGCATCAGGTTATGCTTGTGATGACATGTACCATATTTGGTCTGAATCCGATAAAGCGTTGTGGAGATACAGCCTTACGTCTGTTTTCGCAAGCGCTACGTAAAATTTATTTGCGCGGTATTCGAGAACGGTAATTCGAATCAACTTGATTTCCATAACTTTTGGTCGTCAAGGTCTGGAGATGATCTGGTTCATTTTTCGTGAAATTCGGAGCAACGGTCTAGGAGGAGTTCGAAAAAGTAGGTTTTTCGGAAAATTCAAAATGGCGGGAAAACTATTATGACGGAAAATGACGTCATAGGGTGCAGTCGAATCGTCATGAGCTCAGGAATCAGAGGAAAAAAGAATTTTGTTTCTAGCCCTTGTGGTTCAAAAGTTATTAGCATAAACATGAGTGAAACTTTGGACAGCTGGTGGCGCTAGAGGGAATGAGTTGGAGACTCCAAATTTACTATGGTGATAGTTCAGGCTGTCCTCTATCACTGTGCCAATTTTCATAAGTTTCCCGCAAACGGTTCTATAGGCTGCCATAGACGCCCAGTCGGAAGAAAAAGAAAAAGAAAAAGAAAAAGAAAAAGAAAAAGAAAAAGAAGAATAAGAACGGGAACAGATACAATAGGTGCCCGCACCTTCAGTGCTTGGCCCCTAATAATAATAAGAACGCCAACAAAAACAATAGGTGCCTCCGCACTTTCAGTGCTTGGCCCCTAATAATAAGAACCGGAACGAAAACAATAGGTGCCTCCGCACTTTCAGTGCTTGGCCCCTAATAATAGGAACGCCAACAAAAACAATAGGTGCCTCCGCACTTTCAGTGCTTGGCCCCTAAAAATATAGCTGCAAGCAGCCATCACGGGGCCAAGCGCAAAAGCAGACGACGAGACATGCCAAAGTGGCTGGGAGTGTGAGACCAACTGCAGTAAGGAGCAATTGAAGACATTTAAAGATGAATTTTGGCAAAATGGTTGAAAAATCACATACATTAACTAAAAATATGATTATCACTTTCGACCAATAGGTGGTGCAGTTACGAAACTGATGTGATGTGGTCAGAGTGAAGTGACAATGACACTTACAAAGTTTGGTGTCAATATGTCAAGGCATTGCAGATATAAAGCCTGAATAGTCATTTTGGCATCATGCCTCAAATTTGCCACTGCGGTATACGAAAACGGTTTCGTCTATCGACACGAAATCCATAACTTTCACTCGGCACGGTCTGGAGATGACACGATCCGATTTTGGTGAAAATCGGACGTTCGGTCTAGGAGGAGTTCGAAAAAGTAGGTTTTAAAAGAAAATAAAGATGGCGGACAGGAAGTTTGGCTGACTATGGCAAAATTGGTATCTATGTTTTCAGCATAACCCAAGGAATCTATTGAGATCAGTGTCATTACTATAGGCAAATTTATTCAAAAGTTATTAGCATTTTTGGAAATTTCATTATAACTTTTGACCAAAAGGTGGCGCTGTCTCATAAATTTTTGAGTACCTTTAGGGCGTTGTACTGATGACCCATACTGAGTTTCGTAACAATACGTTCATGCGTTCATAAAATACAGCATTTTAGCACATAATTCAAAATGGCCGACAGACAAAATGGCCGATATGGGAAAATTGGATATCAGTCGACTCAACACGACGCCCTGAATCTAACGAGACCACTTTTGTGATTTTTGGACAAACCGTTCAGAAGTTATAAGCAAAAACATAAATTCTTCATATCTCCGGACCAGTAGGTGGCGCTGCGCCGAAACGCAGCATGTAGCCTCAGGTCATGCTTGTGATGACATGTACCAAATTTGGTCTGAATCCGATAAAGCGTTGTGGAGATACGGCCTTACGTCTGTTTTCGCAAGCGCTACGTAAAATTTATTTGCGCGGTATTCGAGAACGGTACTTCGAATCGACTTGAATTCCATAACTTTTGGTCGTCAAGGTCTGGAGATGATCTGGTTCATTTTTCGTGAAATTCGGAGCAACGGCCTAGGAGGAGTTCGAAAAAGTAGTTTTTTCGGAAAATTCAAAATGGCGGGAAAACTATTATGACGGAAAATGACGTCATAGGGTGCAGTCGAATCGTCGTGAGCTCAGGAATCAGAGGATTCTGATTCCTGAGCTCACTGTTTCTAGCCCTGTTTCTAGCTCTCTGTTTCTAGCCCTTGTGGTTCAAAAGTTATTAGCATAAACATGAGTGAAACTTTGGACAGCTGGTGGCGCTAGAGGGAATGAGTTGGAGACTCTAAATTCGCTATGGTGATAGTTCAGGCTGTCCTCTATCACTGTGCCAATTTGTATAAGTTTCCCGCAAACGGTTCTATAGGCTGCCATAGACGCCCAGTCGGAAGAAAAAGAAAAAGAAAAAGAAAAAGAAGAAATATAGCTGCAAGCAGCAATCACCGGGGCCAAGCGCAAGCAAGACGACAAGACATGCCAAAGTGGCTGGAACTGAGAGACCAACTGCAGCAAGGAGCAATTGAAGACATTTAAAGATGAATTTTGGCAAAATGGTTGAAAAATCACATACAATAACTAAAAATATGAAAAAGAAAAAAAAGAAAAAGAAAAAGAAGAATAAGAACGGGAACAGATACAATAGGTGCCCGCACCTTCAGTGCTTGGCCCCTAATAAGAACGGGAACAGATACAATAGGTGCCCGCACCTTCAGTGCTTGGCCCCTAATAAGAACGGGAACAGATACAATAGGTGCCCGCACCTTCAGTGCTTGGCCCCTAAATATAGCTGCAAACAGCCATTACGGGGCCAAGCGCAAAAGCAGACGACGAGATATGCCTACATGGCTGAAAGTGTGAGACAAACTGCAGCAAGGAGCAATTAAAGACATTTGAAGATGAATTTTGGCAAAATGGTTGAAAAATCACATACAATAACTAAAAATATGATTATCACTTTCGACCAATAGGTGGCGCAGTTACGAAACTGATGTGATGTGGTCAGAGTGAAGTGACAATGACACATACAAAGTTTGGTGTCAATATGTCAAGGCATTGCAGATATAAAGCCTGAATAGTCATTTTGGCATCATGCCTCAACTTTGCCACTGCGGTATACGAAAACGGTTTTGTCTATCGACACGAAATCCATAACTTTTACTCGGCACAGTCTGGAGATGACACGATCCGATTTTGGTGAAAATCGGACGTTCGGTCTAGGAGGAGTTTGAAAAAGTAGGTTTTAAAAGAAAATAAAGATGGCGGACAGGAACTTTGATTGACTATGGCAAAATTGGTATCTATGTTTTCAGCATAACCCAAGGAATCTATTGAGATCAGTGTCATTACTATAGGCAAATTTATTCAAAAGTTATTAGCATTTTTGGAAATTTCATTATAACTTTTGACCAAAAGGTGGCGCTGTCTCATAAATTTTTGAGTACTTTTAGGGCGTTGTACTGATGACCCATACTGAGTTTCGTAACGATACGTTCATGCGTTCATAAAATACAGCATTTTAGCACATAATTCAAAATGGCCGACAGCCAAAATGGCCGATATGGGAAAATTGAATATCAGTCAACTCAGCACGACGCCCTGAATCTAACGAGACCACTTTTGTGATTTTTGGACAAACCGTTCAGAAGTTATAAGCAAAAACATAAATTATTCATATCTCCGGACCAGTAGGTGGCGCTGCGCCGAAACGCAGCAAGTAACCTCAGGTCATGCTTGTGACGACATGTACCAAATTTGGTCTGAATCCGATAAAGCGTTGTGGAGATACGGCCTTACGTCTGTTTTTGCAAGCGCTACGTAAAATTTATTTGCGCGGTATTCGAGAACGGTAATTCGAATCAACTTGAATTCCATAACTTTTGGTCGTCATAGTCTGGAGATGATCTGGTTCATGTTTCGTGAAATTCGGAGCAACGGCCTAGGAGGAGTTCGAAAAAGTAGGTTTTTCGGAAAATTCAAAATGGCGGGAAAACTATTATGACGGAAAATGACGTCATAGGGTGCAGTCGAATCGTCGTGAGCTCAGGAATCAGAGGAAAAAAGAATGTTGTTTCTAGCCCTTGTGGTTCAAAAGTTATTAGCATAAACATGAGTGAAACTTTGGACAGCTGGTGGCGCTAGAGGGAATGAGTTGGAGACTCCAAATTTGCTATGGTGATAGTTCAGGCTGTCCTCTATCACTGTGCCAATTTGTATAAGTTTCCCGCAAACGGTTCTATAGGCTGCCATAGACGCCCAGTCGGAAGAAAAAGAAAAAAAAGAAAAAGAAAAAGAAGAATAAGAACGGGAACAGATACAATAGGTGCCCGCACCTTCAGTGCTTGGCCCCTAAATAGCTGCAAGCAGCAATCACCGGGGCCAAGCGCAAGCAAGACGACAAGACATGCCAAAGTGGCTGGAAGTGTGAGACCAACTGCAGCAAGGAGCAATTGAAGACATTTAAAGATGAATTTTGGCAAAATGGTTGAAAAATCACATACAATAACTAAAAATATGATTATCACTTTCGACCAATAGGTGGCGCAGTTACGAAACTGATGTGATGTGGTCAGAGTGAAGTGACAATGACACTTACAAAGTTTGGTGTCAATATGTCAAGGCATTGCAGATATAAAGCCTGAATAGTGATTTTGGCATCATGCCTCAACTTTGCCACTGCGGTATACAAAAACGGTTTCGTCTATCGACACGAAATCCATAACTTTTACTCGGCACGGTCTGGAGATGACACGATCCGATTTTGGTGAAAATCGGACATTCGGTCTAGGAGGAGTTCGAAAAAGTAGGTTTTAAAAGAAAATAAAGATGGCGGACAGGAAGTTTGGCTGACTATGGCAAAATTGGTATCTATGTTTTCAGCATAACCCAAGGAATCTATTGAGATCAGTGTCATTACTATAGGCAAATTTATTCAAAAGTTATTAGCATTTTTGGAAATTTCATTATAACTTTTGACCAAAAGGTGGCGCTGTCTCATAAATTTTTGAGTACCTTTAGGGCGTTGTACTGATGACCCATACTGAGTTTCGTAACGATACGTTCATGCGTTCATAAAATACAGCATTTTAGCACATAATTCAAAATGGCCGACAGCCAAAATGGCCGATATGGGAAAATTGGATATCAGTCAACTCAGTATGACGCCCTGAATCTAACGAGACCACTTTTGTGATTTTTGGACAAACCGTTCAGAAGTTATAAGCAAAAACATAAATTATTCATATCTCCGGACCAGTAGGTGGCGCTGCGCCGAAACGCAGCATGTAGCCTCAGGTCATGCTTGTGATGACATGTACCAAATTTGGTCTGAATCCGATAAAGCGTTGTGGAGATACGGCCTTACGTCTGTTTTCGCAAGCGCTACGTAAAATTTATTTGCGCGGTATTCGAGAACGGTAATTCGAATCAACTTGAATTCCATAACTTTTGGTCGTTAAGGTCTGGAGATGATCTGGTTCATTTTTCGTGAAATTCGGAGCAACGGCCTTGGAGGAGTTCGAAAAAGTAGGTTTTTCGGAAAATTCAAAATGGCGGGAAAACTATTATGACGGAAAATGACGTCATAGGGTGCAGTCGAATCGTCATGAGCTCAGGAATCAGAGGAAAAAATAATTTTGTTTCTAGCCCTTGTGGTTCAAAAGTTATTAGCATAAACATGAGTGAAACTTTGGACAGCTGGTGGCGCTAGAGGGAATGAGTTGGAGACTCCAAATTTGCTATGGTGATAGTTCAGGCTGTCCTCTATCACTGTGCCAATTTTCATAAGTTTCCCGCAAACGGTTCTATAGGCTGCCATAGACGCCCAGTCGGAAGAAAAAAAAGAAAAAGAAGAAGAATAAGAACGGGAACAGATACAATAGGTGCCCGCACCTTCAGTGCTTGGCCCCTAATAAGAACGGGAACAGATACAATAGGTGCCCGCACCTTCAGTGCTTGGCCCCTAAATAAGAACGGGAACAGATACAATAGGTGCCCGCACCTTCAGTGCTTGGCCCCTAATAAGAACGGGAACAGATACAATAGGTGCCCGCACCTTCAGTGCTTGGCCCCTAATTAGTATAGCTGCAAGCAGTGAGGGGCCAAGCACACTAACTGTAAAAAATACTAATTAAAAAAATCTGTAGATGATTATAGGCAAAATGGTTGCAAAATCATAAATACAACCACTTGTTATATGATTTCATTGCCAATCACTTTTGACCAATAGGTGGTGCTATTACCAAATTTATATGGTCTGGTCAGTGAGGGCTGTGGAGTGAAAATAACACAAAATTAGGTGTCAACATGGCAAAGCCCTCAGATTCAGTTTGGCATCATGCAATCAAATTAGTTGACACATTAAATGATAATAGTTTTGTCTATCAAAATGAAATAGTTTTTGCTGGCATGGTCTGAAGATGATATTAGTTGAATTTGGTGAAAATCGGACCAATGATCTAGGGGGAGTTAAAAAAAGTAGTTTTTCAATGTAATTCAAAATGGTGGACAGCAAATTTGATACCATGCCATAATTGGTATCATTGTTCTCGGAAAGACTGAAGGACTCTATCAAGACCGTTTCAATAACTTAGCTAATTAGCATCAGCTAATGCTCAGCTTCATTACAATAGGCAAAAATATTCAAAAGCTATTGGTATTTTTTTAAATTTAATTATGCTTTTTGACTACAAGGTGGCACTATAACTAAATGTACATGTAACGCATCGTGCAGAAGACACAAACTGAGTTTCGTAATGATACGGCAATGCGTTTGTAAAATATATCATTTTATGACAAAATTCTAAATGGCCAAAGCCCATAAACTGGATAATTTTGTGATTTTTGCACAAACTATTTAACCCTCTGGTTTCAATTTTTGTTTGGAAAGGCAATATGCAGGTGGGGGTGAATGATCCAACAAGGTCATGAATAATGTCCTAATTCACACCTGGGAGAAGACAAAGACCTGCTAATGCTGCATACTAATGAGCTTTCATTCAGGTGTCACTGAGCCACAAGAAAGAATGCAAAGACAACACACACACATATATAGATACATACATACATAGGCCTATATATATAGTAGTGGTGTAACGATTCATTCATTTTCTCGATGCATCGATGACAAATCCTGCCGATGCATATGCATCGATCTTGAAACATGGATTTTTGAATCGTGAATCGTTTGTTTCTGTCAATAATCGATTTTATATTTAAAAAACGAATGAATCGCGATTATATAACGAATATAGATAATTAAAAAATATATATATAAATCTTAAATTAGTTGCATCTGCAACATAGTGTGCCCTCACTGCTGCGGCGCAGTGGATTACGTCACTAATCTTCAATTCGCGCCTGTTTGCTGTCATTTGAATAAACGCAGCAGTGCACAATGGAGGGCAATGAAGAAGGAGAAATTTGCAAGGCACCAGCCAACATGAGATCAAAGGTTTGGGATTACTTCGGTTTTCACAAAGTAAATGGAAAGATTGACAAGTCTGTTGCAGTTTGCAGACATTGTAAATCTGAGTTAAAATACTTTGGAAATACAACAAACCTTAGCAACCATCTCCGCAGACGCCATGCCATTAAGATAGTATAGTATTTCAGCTAGTATTTCAGGGTCAGATGTGAGAAGTGCTACTCCTAACCTATTTGGTCAACTTCAGATTCTTCCCTGAAAACACCCATCGTGCTAAAGCAATAACTATCCCAATAAGGATATGCGCCCCTTTAGCGTGGTGGAAAACACTGGTTTCCGAGAAATGATAAACACGTTAGAACCAAGATACAAAATACCCAGCCGTCAGTTTTTCAGTGAAAAATGCATCACGGAATTGTATCGGTCTACGAAAGAGGAGCTACAGCTCAAGCTTTCTCAATCTGTCCATGTTGCCCTCACGACTGATTCTTGGACGTCGTGTTCGACAGAGTCGTATGTGACAATTACCGCACATCTGATTTCCATGAACTGGCAAATGCAGAGCTTCGTTCTTCAAACAAGGACTCTAAACAAAGCCCACACTGGCAAAAACATTGGAGAATTGCTGCGTGATGCCTGCTCCGAGTGGACAATTGCAGACAAGAGTCCTGCTCTTGTAACTGATAACGCCCGCAATATGATTGTTGCAGGTAAAGTTGCTGGATTTACCCCCCACATCACCTGCTTTGCACACACTCTAAACCTGATGTCTCAAAAGGCCATGAAAGTTAGCAGTGCAGAGCGATTGTTGGGCAAAACTTGGCAACGCTTATGTCAAAGTGTGAAGAACAACAACCAACCGTGTCTGTGATTGCGCCTCTGCAGGCTAAACTACTCAAACATCTCGAGCCATGCGAGGACGATACAGACATGACTCGAGAAATGAAATCAGCAATGACAACGGACTTTTCATCCCGGTATACGAACTCCCGCGACATTCTGCTTAAAGGTAAGATGTCTCTCTAATTGTCGAAAGCAAAAGTATTGCAAATGCACTTGTGCATTTGTAAGTGCATTTGCTTTGTATTTGTTTGTAATGTTGTTGCTTGTATTAAAACGTTTAATAGCACAACATTGTTCATAGTTTTCGTTTTGACTTGGTAACAACTAATAGTATTTTTTTGTTGTTGCTAGCATCTGCATTGGACCCCCGCTTCAAAGGGCTACCCTTTCTAGAAAACGAAGAAAGAGAATTTGTCTTCAATAAACTTACTGTTGATGCCACACACAGTGTATGTTTGCAACTTCCCTTATTTTCATGAACGAAATGCTGGCTAATTAACTAGACTGTGTTAAGGATTATAAGATTATAATATGATGGTCCTAAATAGTACTTGGCTTGTTTTAGTGAAATTATTGACTTGACTGGTGTTCGTATATATTTCATTTTGTTACAGATTCAAGTGGAACAGCAGGAGGATGCAGTTGAAGAGAAACCACCAGACACAGCTGAAGAAGGTATTTATTTGAATAACTTAAAATAATTTGTTAATAATAAGTCATCTGTTTAAATTTAAAGGGAATACTGTAGCATAAAAGTTTGGGATGCATTTGTAATTCAAAATGTATTTAAGGACAAGAAATGAGATGCAAAGTACAAACAACTTTTTCATCATGTTTCCATCAATCTAATTGATTTTCTTTTTCAGATGAGATGTGTCCTGCAAAAAAAATGAAAGCTATGGATTTGCTCTTCGGCAACATCTTTCAAGCAGGTGCCAGAGACCTGTCCACTATCAAGGTCCGCTAGCGTGGTCAGCAGAGACAAGGTGCTCAAATACAGATCCATGGTTCCTCTGCCACTGACTGAAAATGCACTGGACTGGTGGAAGTCCCATGAGACAGAACTACCAATCCTTGCAAATCTGGCAAGAAGTTCTCTTTGCATTCCTGCTACCAGTGTGGCCTCAGAGAGAGTTTTCAGCACAGCAGGAGACATAGTGTCTTCTCAAAGAAGCAGTTTAAGACCAAATTGTGTTGATCAATTAATATTTTTGAAAAAAAAATCTCAAGTAGATGGGGTTAGAAAAAAGCAAGTCATATAGCCATTTGTTTGTTCAAATTTGTCTTACTGCACTCACCACCGTTTTAATCGCACTCTGTGTGGTATTACTGCACGTTGGACTTGGCCTGTTGTATTTCTGCACTTGCTGTATTTACACACTTTAAATACTTTGCTGTATTTACACACTTTGCTGTTACACACTTTAAATACTTTGCTGTATTTACACACTTTGCTGTTACACACTTTAAATACTTTGCTGTATTTACACACTTTGCTGTATTTACACACTTTGCTGTATTTCCTAAATGTTCAGGAAATGTATGCAATGTTTACAATAAAAGCACTCATGGTGCATTGAATATGTAGAAGTAGTATTATTTTTCTTGGTTTACTTGCCTTAATGTATTTTGAGTCTTAAGAAGTTAAGCTAAGAAGTTAAGTTAAACTGAAGTCCTTAATTTCCCAAAAAATAATTTTATTTGCTCAGATGCAGATTTTTTCTAAAATTTACAGAACAGAATCGTTAATAATCGAATCGAATCAAATTTAATTGTTAATCGAATCGAATCGTTCTGATTTCCTAAAATCGTTTTTGAATCAAACCGAAAACCTCTGAATCGTGAATCGAATCGATTCGCTGTCTACCCAAAGATTCACAGCCCTAATATATAGGCTATATATATATATATTACTACAGAATTGGTTCAGAGTTGGAAACATCTTGAAAAAAAGTGTATTTCTCCACAAACTGTGTATGCTTGCAAATTGTATAATATCCAAGGTAAACATTTCTAGTAATTGTGCAGTTAATTCTCATTTGTATTTTCAGAAAGTTTTGGATGTAGGCTCTCCCCAAATTTGTCACTAATAAAACTAATAATTTAAAGAGAAGGCTTATATTGACCTTTTAAGATTTTGTTTGCACCTTGTAAATTAGGTTTTGATGTGGCAGTAAAACTTTATAATCTATCCAAAACGAAATGTTGTCTTTCATATTTTGTCTGTAACATAGGCCTATCGTCTTTTATAATATATATTAGGGCATAAATGTTAATTTGCAGTTTAATATGTTGCTTATACAAAGACATTTTATTTCAACGTATTCAGTCGATTTTTACTCATCTCAGTAGGCAATATAGATAGTTTCATTCACACGCAGACAAACGCGAGCTGTAGTAAACAACAACATGAATATGCGTCGTGCATTCATTCAAACACAGAAACGCAATTCAAATTTAAACAGTCTTTTGCGGTTTACAGACACCATTTCATATCGCGATTAGAACAAAGCACTTACTGATCTGCAGCAGGAACCGTTGTTAGGCTAGCCTACTCCAGCACGTTTGAGGTAAAATTTCCAGGATTATCACGATATTATTATTCCTCACAGCGAGTGTGTTTTCCAGCTGTTGTGGGCGTTGACTGGTTTGCATGTGTTGCTTCAGATCTGCGTTTGAATAGCACGCGCGCTCTCCATGGGCGTGTCACATTAGCAGAGTAATGAGGTGAGAGAACGATAATGAGAACGGCTGATCTCTCGCTCTTTTTATATAGATTGCATAAACAGAATATTTGTTTTAGTTTTGAATTAGATAATTTAAAACTACACACTTATATGATTATAGAGATATATAGCTCATGTCTGAGTGAATAGTATTCGTTGAGTTTTGTTTAAGTTTAGAGACGTGCACTAGAAAAAAAGTTCACGGAGACGGAGAGGCAGAAAGCACTCCCTGTTTACCTTCTTTATTTCGATTTTAAGTGAACCCATAAATAAGAAGACATTTAACAGTTTATTTTTTCATATTTCTTAAGTCTGTATGACAAAAAATTACGGGAGTATTTTAAGTCTATTTTGCTGCTATGTGAAAAAAAACGAGGAAAACGCGCCGGCGCGTTTTTGGTCCCCAGAGGGTTAAAAGTTAAAAAACGAAAAAATGCTATTTCAATTTTTTCCTAACAAATAGATGGCGCTGTGACATAATTGTGCAAATACTCTTAGGTCATGCTTGTGATGACGTACAAAGGTTAATCTCAATACGCTAAAGGGTTGCAGAGATATAACATCACATCTATTTTGGTGTTTTTTGTAGAATTTGTTCACACATTTTTTGAGAAAGGTTTGACTAATCAACTTCCATCATTTTTAATCAACATGGTCTGAAAATGATCTGACATTTTTTGTGTGAAAATCAGATCAATGGTCTAGGATAGCGTTTTTCATCTGGGGAGTACAGAGAACATGTGTTTAGGTGTTTTTGGGGGTGTTTGTTAAAAAGTAAAGTTAAACCAAAGAATTACAAATTCCAAATCCAGATGTCCTGTAGCGCAAGTGTGTTTATTACATGGCAAAACAGTCAACCTCTGAGGTAATTGTTGATAACAGTTCTGTAAAGTCAGTCTGTTTGGAGGCCTGTGTAGTGTTACAAATGTATTAAATGTTTAATTTAGATTCCAATACAATCGTATATAAACTGAGAAAGTTATGTACCTTGAATGTAGCATTTAAGATAATATCAACTGAGACTCCTGTCATGTCCTCTTTATTGTGAGTTAAATTACCTTTGTCCTTTGCCCTGGCCCAGTGGTTGACTAGTTTAGCTGATTGGATCATTTGACTGATGAGATCAAGAAATCTCTTTGTAAAAGAGCTGACTCATGCAGGCCACTGCATTTACAGACTTTGTTCTCATCAATGTAAATCCATCCCCCTTAGAAGGTATATAAATTACAATGTAAACTGCTTTAGATTCAGACTGTTTTGACGAACTGCAGCCGCGCTCAAAGAATAACTTCTGCTTGAACGTGATCCAAACGTCTCCTGGTCTCTGCTTAGAAGGAAAAGTTTCCTACAGTTTTGGTGCCATGACCCGGATAGAGCTATTCACTGAGATCTGACTGAGTTCCAGCTTCCTCACCTGAATCCAGCAAGCTCAAACAAAGATCTGCTTTCCAGGCTGCATCTTTTGGAATCCAGAGCAAAACTTCCAGCTGAACAAAGATATCCAGACTGAATCTTTCTGTACAACCAAGGTTTGGTGAGTGCGACTATCCAAAAGAACCTTTAAGACCAGTACAAATTCTCTTGTATTCTCTGCGCCGTCAGAAAAGAGTTAACAGACAGCTGCAGGGTTTGGTTAACTAAAGTTATCCTCTAAAGTTTTTCTTTTAGAGATGAAAGTTATCCTCTGTTTTTAGACAGGGAAGGTTAACATTATGTGCTAATATTGGTTACCCTCTGTTTCAAGCAGGGAAGGTTAGCATTACGTGCTAATATTTTGTTATCCTCTACGTTTGCTAGAGACGGTTCATCCTCTTTAAAGTTAGGGAATGTTTATTCTTTGCTTTACCAGAGAAGTTGATTTATCCTATGTGTAGTCATATAAGTTTAATCATCTGTTCAGGCAGGGAAGGTTAGAATTATGTGCTAATATTTTAGTTTATCCTCTGTTTTCTTGTTAGGCAGGGAAGATTAGCGTAAATTGCTAATATTTTGGTTTATCCTCTGTTCACAGAGAATAATTAGAATTACGTGCTAGTTATTTTGTCTATCCTCTGTTTCACAGAGAAGGTTAGCATTACGTGCTAATATTTTGTTGATCAGAGAAGTTTTAGGTTTTTTTTGGTTGTGTGGTAACAAAGAAACATCACAAAATGGTTAGAAAAAAATGCTAGACTGATCCCCACAACTGAAAAAAATGGTCTAGTGGCTCCTTTGTGATCAGACAGCGTATTCAAATCACTGTTAGGAGTACAAATGAACCTAATAGTCACTGAGAAACGCAGAAATATGAGATTCATCCAGACAAGACTTGGTCGATAGATGAGTGTAAAAAGGTGCTTGAAGCAAGTATCCGCAAGAAAAATGTAAATGGTATAATCTGTTGCCACAGAGAATTGGGTTTAGCACTAGCTACTGAAGGATAAAAAAAATTTAAGAGTCTATTTCAAATATGCTTTCTTACCTAAACATCACGGTGAAGAATACTGATTTTAGCATTTGAGGCATAGATGAAAATTAAGTCAAGCAATTCAGGTGTCGGACTTTAGCTTTTGTCTTTATGCACTTCCTGACCATTAAGCTCAAGGTACAGCGGTGCCTTTGTCTCTATGATAATGTTAAGGTTTGAAGCAATCAAGTCAGGATGATTGGATTAGCAATACAATAGCTGATTTGCTCGGTTTCTCTGGAGCAATCTAGGTAACCGGCAATACAGGTTTTTCGCTTGATAGAATCAACTCCTCCCTAGTTTCCAGTCCCAGAAGTCCCTCCCCCTTGGAATGTATATAACTACAATGCAATACTGTATTAGAGCTAGACTGATTTTGGACGAACTTGCAGCCGTGCTCAATAAAGAAGAACTTCTGAACGCGATCAACTGTCTCACTGGTCTCTGCTTCAATCAAAGAAAAACTTTACAACAGATGATGCCGTGTGACCCGGATATAGTTCCAGCTTCCTCACCTGAATCCAGATTGAAAACTTCAAGCAACAAAGAATTAACTTTTCCAGACTGAATCTCAACAAAGATCTCAACTGACTGAGTTCCAGACTGAATCTTGAAACCTCTCAACCAAGGTGTGGTGAGTGCTGCTCTATATAAAAGAACCTACAAGACCAGTACAAAAGTGTGATCCTCTGCGCCGTCAGACAAGTGTTAACAAACAGCTGCAAGGTTTGGTTAACTAAGTTTATCCTCTAAAGTTGTCTTTTAGAGATGCAAGTTATCCTCTGTTTTTTAGGCAGGGAAGTTTAGCATTACGCTAATATTTTGGTATCCTCTGTTTCAGGCAGGGAAGATTAGCATTACATGCTAGTTATTTTGTTTATCCTTTGTTTCACAGAGAAGGTTAGCATTACGTGCTAATATTTTGTTCTCCTCTACGTTTGCTAGAGACGGTTATCCTATGTATAGTCATTGAAGTTTAAGCCTCTGTTCAGGCAGGGAAGGTTAGCATTACGTGCTAATATTTTGGTTTATCCTCTGTTATTGTAGGCAGGGTGTGAAGTGATGGTAATTTGGAAGGCTAACAATAGCTAAGCGGTGTCTGTTGATCAGAGAAGTTTTAGTATTTGTTTGTGTGGTAACAAAGAAACTCACAAAATGTTTGGAAAAAATGTTAAGCTGGTTCCCACAACTGAGAAAGGTGGACTAGCTACCCCTTTATGGACCGATAGTGAATTCAAGTCTTTGTTATCAGAGCACATGGACTCCATCATGACTGAGCCAGTCAGATTGAATTTAACAAAGAAATTTGGCATTGATGCAGGAAGAAAAATGTGAAAGGTATTATCTTATGTCACAGAGAGTTTAGCTTATCCATTGTACAAGAACAAGCTTGTTGTATTGATAAGTTAAAAGAACAGAACAAACAATTGCATACTCAAGTGTCCTGTTTCACGAAAAAGGTGGGCCATAACAAGGCCTCAACCAAATGTGACTCAGAAGACCAACAGTCAGATGAAAGCTATGCTGATTTACAGTCTTTTGATAGTATAGAGGACAATGCCAATGCAGATGTAAATGCAGTTGAAGTGTGCGTAGCTAGACAAAAGCCTCAGGGAAAAGGTGTTTCATTTGCAACCCCCATATTGCAGCCACAAGCAGTCAAAACATCTTTGGGTCCTAAAGATATTGAGAGAATTGCTGAAAGTTTGCCATCAGTGCAAAGATATGACTCTAGCTGAAGTCACCCAGCTAATATCACAGATCTTGACTGAGTCAGAATTCAATGATTTTGAAAGTGCTGTAAACAATTCTGAACTGCAACAGGCCAGTAAAGATGAATTGAGAGAGGAAGTTCTGAGAGTGTTAACGGAGATTGTTGGACCGAAAGTGGACTGGTCAAAAATCACTAGTTGTTTACAGAAGAAGGATGAAACTGTTTGTGAGTACACAGAAAGATTTTGCCAGACCGCTGCAGCTTACAGCGGAATTGCTGACACGTCAGAGAAGGTGCTAGGTGATAATGGTCCCCTAGTTCACACATGGTTTCAGGGTCTTCTGTCAGAACATAAAAATGCATTGCCTTACTTAGAATTAACATGGTCCAGTAGAACCCTGGAAGACAACCTGGACAGTTTAGTCACTTGGGAAAGAGACTTTGATGTCAGAGAGAGAGTAAGAATTGCAGCAGTTACTGTTAAGGTCAACTCAGAGAATCAACAGAAACGCAAAAGTCCTAGAGAAGCCAGTTGTTCTTACTGTGGCAAGCACGGACATTGGAGAAGAGAGTGTAGAAAAAACAAAAAGAATTTTAGAGACGTTAACAATATTGCACAGCTTTTACTCAGTCTGCTTGCTACTCTGAAGCAGCCCCTCCCCTCGTCATTAAACTCGTGGGGCAACTTGTTGAGGTGTTAGCCATTTGGGCTGTGAGTGCTTAATTTCCCCAGTAACTTACAACAGAGATGAAAGACTTGTTTTTGTTTAATAGCACAAAAGGAAAGTGACCGTCTCAGTTTTCCTTTGGGGGACACTGATTAAGTAAACTCACAGCCTAAAATGTTATCCTACAGCACAGGCTTCATCAGTAATGGTGTTAGGTCAGACTGTAAATGTAAAATGCCCTCATGCAGTGACTAATGAATCAAGCAAAATAAATTGTTTAACTACCCTCACACCTCTGGATATTGTATTACAGCGTGCACCAGTAATGAAACCATCCTCATCATGTATGATGTCTGCAATGACTGAAGTTGTGTTACAGGATGAAGGAGAAATGACCCACGATTCTGTTACGCTTACATACACACCTATGAGGGAAGTAAAAGAAACTCCCATAGAAAAATTAGTTTGAAAAGAGTTGTTTTGTTGATGGTTCAGCTCAAGAAAGAAGCCGTTAGAAACTAAGTGGTACAGACCACATCGAGTGATGTTGATTACAGCAGCTGAAGTATTGTGTCAGGGAAGGGAAAACTTGTAAATGAACATGTCACACTGTTCCCCCCACCTACAGGGATAGGATAGGACACGGACCAGTGAGGTGCCCTGGGAAGAACTGAACGCAACAGGCGTTCAGGGGTGAACCCAGGGTGAAGACTCCCTTATAGGCCCTTCCCCTCCCCTAGTCCATCCTTACCTCACTGGTTCATAGGTGTCTCATGAATTAAGAATTAGGGAAAGAAGGAACAACAAATAGCAGACTCAGATTGAACAGAGGATACAACCAGTCTTTACAACGAATACTGCTCTGTTGCCGTTTTCTCTTTTGTTTTCTTTCTTCCTCTGTGCAGATACCACTGGATGACTGTCCCGAGACCCATATGCACCGACCTCCTCACCTGCATATGAAGCCACAAACTTCCAGAAAATGACTCGACCCACTGCTGAGCCAACTATCACAAAGAAAGAAAAAAAAACACAACGCAGAGACTCACATACGTTCTGTATGTCAACAGTGGAACCTTCAGTCATCCATCGAACATGATCAAGATTGTCGTACTACTAACTTTTGGAGCTTTAATCCCGTCTCACAGGTTTAATGGATCCAGCAGAGAACTTGAACAAAATCCAACAAGACATTCTTGATTTTTCAGCAAAATTCCACCAGATGACTGAAAGTTTCACGAACCCTAATTGCATGTTTGTTTCTGTGTCCGCATGTAATTACAGAAGAACTACACAGAATAAGTTATACGTGCCTGTAACTTACATAAGTTACAAGAATGAACTTGCTATGTGCCTGTAACTTACACAAGTTACAATAATGAACTTGCTATGTGCCTGTAACGATCACAAGTTACAAGAATGAACTTTTAGTGTCTAAATTTGTATTTTGTGAGAGTTTTTAAGAACTCTCAAACGGGGGACTGAAGGATAACAAATTTTAAGAGTCTATTTCAAATATGCTTTCTTACCTAAACATCACGGTGAAGAATACTGATTTTAGCATTTGAGGCATAGATGAAAATTAAGTCAAGCAATTCAGGTGTCGGACTTTAGCTTTTGTCTTTATGCACTTCCTGACCATTAAGCTCAAGGTACAGCGGTGCCTTTGTCTCTATGATAATGTTAAGGTTTGAAGCAATCAAGTCAGGATGTTTGGATTAGCAATACAATAGCTGATTTGCTCGGTTTCTCTGGAGCAATCTAGGTAACCAGCAATACAGGTTTTTCGCTTGATAGAATCAACTCCTTCCTAGTTTCCAGTCCCAGAAGTCCCTCCCCCTTGGAATGTATATAACTACAATGCAATACTGTATTAGAGCTAGACTGATTTTGGACGAACTTGCAGCCGTACTCAATAAAGAAGAACTTCTGAACGCGATCCCAACTGTCTCACTGGTCTCTTCTTCAATCAAAGAAAAACTTTACAACACTACACAGCAGTCTCAGCGTAACTCCAAGCTAGAGGAAGAAAACAAAGAGCTACGAGCTAGAGTTTCCTCTTTGACTAAGCAATTGAACCGCAACAAAGCTATAGAAAAAACTGATGTAGAAGTAGTTAGTCAGCCGGATAACATTTATCCTGACTTACAAGCTTTCTTTGAAACAGATGTAGCCATCCAATCAGTAACTGATGAGCCTGTAAATTCAGTAAGAGTATGTGGCGCTAGGAGAAGATCTCAGGTAACTGAGGGAACTGAAAGTGTTCCTCCCAACTCTTCTGTTGTCCAAATACAAACTGTTGCCAAAGCGCTAGGACCTAAAGATATAGAGAGACTATCCCAATGCTTACCCTCCGCACGCACAATTTTTTCTGAATTTAGAAGAACATTGATCAGCAAAATGTGTCTTTACGACATGTGTCTGCCAGAAGTCACACAGTTGATGTCACAAATTTTAACTGAATCTGAATTCAACAGTTTTGAATCTGCTGTTACTTCTGAACTACTACATGCCAGTAAAGATGAATTGAGAGAAGGTAGTTGTAGCAAGCCAATAGCTCTCACAGGAGGAGAGGGAGGGTGAGCTGGACCCACAGGCTTTGGTGGTTGCGGGGCTTGCTGCTTTTTGGTTGATATCTGGGGGCTCGCAACACTATAGTGGGAATCAAAAGTTTAGGGTTGGTAAGGCTTTTTAATGAAAATGTTTTATACTCACAAGTAGGTCTGAACGATTAATTGCATTTGCAATAATATCACGATATGATGAAACACGATTTTGTAACCGCAAAAGCTGCGATTACACTTTGGTCACGTCACACGCGATAGTAAAGCAATATGCTCTGCAGATGAAGCATCAACTTGGCACGCTACGCATATAGGCCTGGCATAGGCTACAGGAAAGAACAGTTTGTTTAATTTATGTGATTGTGTTATAGATTCTCTTCAACGATTCTGTATGAATTCAGATAATTTCAGAATCGAGTCTGAGCTTAGTTTTAAACACAGATGCGTGATGACGCTGTGTGTGCTTTATAAACAACCGTATTCTGCTTGCTTCTAATTCCTCTGTCACACACACACACACACATTCGAACCTTCCGAAAAATAGTCTTTCATACAGTTGGGAAAAGTTGAAGTGAATTGGACATTTGCGGGCTTCATTGCACTAGATCATATGGCACTAGATATGCGCTGTGAAATACGCGCGCTTTGCTTGATGTTACTCTAGTAGTGCGCGGTCTCGCCTGCCGGTATTTTCCTTAAAAAATGCTCTATAAAGGCATCATATGTCTTTTGGAATGCAGTTGGCTTATATATTAAAAATAAAAATATGAAAACCATCGACAGAAGCTGCTTTCAATTTCAAATACTCACGCCCGCTTTGTGAAGAGCGCTCTCACATGCGGCTGTGAGCGACTCTGTCAACTATAGTTGCCTCAGTGTATAGTTGTCATTTTCCTTTTGTAAGTATTTTTCTAGATGTTATCCATGTTTAATGTCTCAATGATATGCAAGCAAACAAGCAAGTAAAGGATTTCAAGAAAAAAAAAAGGTATTCACTTCCTTCCTGTCACATGAGGCTGTCAACTTCCTATCCCTACTTCCAGGAAGTATGGCAAAGGCAAACCCTCCCAAAGAAAGGTCATTTTCATGTTAATAATAATATTTTTTTTGTTGACATATATATATCTACATAATCATGAAGGTCTCTAGAATCATCCAAACAAAACAAATGTTACAAGAGATCTATAGTTTTTTGTATACTTAGTCAAAAGTCCAAGCGGCAACTATAGTTGCCGATGGGCAAATGCCTTGTAAGTACATATATCATGGGAAAATGGATTATACTGTGTTAATAGGTTAATAAATCAAGGTTATTGGTCTTGTTTAGTGCATAAACATAACTTAACCCTTTAAATGACATCTGTATGCACTGTTATTTTTGTTATTTGCCATTTTGTTATTTGTTTTTTTGTTTGTTATATAGATATAATGTTTTCTTCATTCTATTTATTTGTATTTATTTATTTATTTATTTTCATTTAACTTTTTGATACACAATGCCCTGGTATGGCTGCACTTTGTTCTGAACTATGTTCCACCACTTTAACCCTTGTGCGCTTTTAGTTTGTGGTTTACAGTCGGGCTGTTTGGAGTCTTAGAGACCCCAGGCAACAAAATGTAATATTGTAACAAAATATTTTTTTTTTTTTTTTTTTTTCACAATGTCATTTTACTCAGTTTATTAATGTTTTTACTTCACATTTGGACATTTTTACTCCACAAAATGTATATAAATAAATGTAAAAAATGTTTTTTTTTTTAATATATAGAAAAATATTTTAAGATATAAAAAAACAGTTTTTTTATGTCAAATTCACCTTATAAAAGACCCACATTTCTAAATTTCATTCATTATGATAACATGGATAATTTGACATGGTTTAGTGTAAGATTTTTGCCCATATTTCGGAAAATTCCGTTTTAAAAGTAAAATAATATATCACTTTAACCAGTAGATGGCTGCAGAGCTCTAAAATACATCTTTTCACAAATTTTTCCAGTTAGATTCATATCTACATATTATTATTAATTCATAATAGGCTATGTATATGAATACAACTGGAAAAAGTTGTGAAAATATGTCTTTCAGTTAGTCAAATAGCAAATAGCCATCTACTGGTTATAGTGATAATTTGTTACTTTAAAAACTGCATTTTCCAAAAGATGTGCAAAAATCTTACACTAAACCGTGTCAAATTATCCATGTTATCCATGAATGAAAGTTAGAAATGTGGGTCAAAAAGACCCCGAACAGCGCACAAGGGTTAAGACAAATGGATTTATTGTTTGTTGTGTTTTAAGATTTAAGAATCTCACTAACACCTCTTCCATGATGCCAAATGTTCTCCTCCTATTCATATTTTACATTGAGGGGGTGCATACAACATATTTGCCCACCGAATGCCACATTCAAATACGATTAAAAAAAAAAAAAAAAAAAAAAACTGGGGAAAATAAATGCAGAATATGTTCATATAGGACACTATTAACACGACTATATGCATGAAACAATTCAGAAAAATTTGGGCACAAATGGGTTTTAAATGTACTTGCATTTCAAAATGCGTTTATGACGCGAAATTAATGTAAACAGTCAGTTATATCTTAACCCTCTGGGGACCAAGGTGTTTTTGGGGCCCTTGTTTTGAATGTTTTGAAATGCCCTGACATTTGTGTTTTTTTCAGTTATTTATAAACATGTTAATGGCAATATGCGCAGGGCGTCGACGATCCAACACCATGATGAATAGTGAGTGGTTCACACCTGAGAAGACAATGCCCTCCGCATAATGACCCCGCATAATGAGCCATTCAGGTGTGTCACACAAGAAGGAATGTGAGGACAATATATATATATATATATATAAAATCCAAATATAAATTAAAGTCAAAAGCACATTTTTAGTACATAGTCATACCTGGAAACCAATCTTGTTCAAATAGGCTATATGAGCATTCTAAGTTCAAAGTTAGATTTGGAAACTTTTTTTTTTTTCCACAATTTTTTTTATACATGCAAATTGTATAATATCCAAGGTAAACATTTCTAGTAACTGTATTTTCAGAAAGTTTTGGAATACATCCTTTGCCCAAATGTGTCACTAATAAAAAACAATAAATAATTTAATGAGAAGGCTTATATTGACCTATAAAGATTATTTTACATCTACCTTGTAAATATATTTTTGCGATTTTATTAAAAAGTGTTCACATGTAAATCAACAACAATTACAATTTTAACAATATTTCAAGTGTAATCTTTCTTTTTTTAAAGTATCATACATATTTCAAAGTTAAAGTAACACCAGGTAACTTTTGCTCTCGGGGTCCCCCTAGAGTTGGGAAACAGTATTGTCCTCTACCACTGTCGTAAACTCTGTCATACATGCACGTGCATTTGTTGACAACCATGATAGCCTTGAACACTGTAGGAGGAGTTCACATGCAGGTGTTCTGCTTGCGTCGCGTGTGAAATGTCTTCATCCAGGTACAGTGGCATATATTTCAGCATGTCATGTGAATATAATTTCATGGATTATATTTTTTTTTCAAACGACAAATGATCGCGATGCTCATGTTTACAAGCCAGCGTCATTATAGTAGCCTAGTCTATTGGTTACCGTTTTACTGAATATATATGATACTTCAATGCAATGTTTGAGTGGTAGATATAATAACCATATATCGTCAATATTATAATATCAAGCTACCATAGATGAATCTGCTAATTTTACAAATCGATTTGCATTATAGCTTGAGGCAAGACAAATAAACAAATATCACAGACATGTTAGGTATCCTAAAATATGATTTTTGTACATCTTATATATTTACTTGCAAGAATGTAGCCCCTACCAAACTTGTACACGCCCTTTAGACATAGGCTTTCATTTGATATTTGAAAGTCCGCGTAGGGTTGCCACCTTTGATTTGTGAAAAAACGGGACAATCAGATTATTATTATTTTTGGGGGTCTGAGTTGTAGGTTGTAAATAGTATTTTCTTTGACAATGGTGGCTCATCCGATTTTGTTGTGTTATCCTCCTCGTCCGTCTCTCCCCCCATTTCACACAATAGATGTAAATAGACAGTTTTTAAAAAGCTAGCTAGCAACTAAACTCACACTGTATCATCTTGGATGTGTGTTGATGCGCGCGCGACCGACCGACCGACCGACAGCACAGGCAGTTGCTAGGCGATAAGTTGAGCTTCTAATCAAATAAAAGTAAACGCCTGGCATTGGCCAATCCACTGTTTTACCCGTTTTTACCATGGTTTTTACCCGTTTACGGACACAGGATTGGATGTACACAACTATGAAGAAAACACAATAACAGTAGACGGAAACGGTTTAATTTGAAACCAGGAAATTCTACTTTAGAAGTACATTTTCACAAAAAAACGGGACAATTCGTGTCCCGTGAAAGAATATGAATTGTGAATATGAAAATGAATATGTTTTCTGGGACTGTCGCTCAAAAAAGAGAACAATCCCTGGAGAACCTGACGGGTGGCATCGGGCACCCCTCCTCCTCCTTCAGCTCACGCCAGTGAGAAAACGCTAGCCCAATGTTGATCCTCGTTCTGCCTTTAATGCGATCACTTTCTCGTTTCCTCTTTTTGCTTTCCTCCGACAAAAACTTTGCTTTCTTGCTTTTCTGTGCTGCTTCGTCCATGACTATAACATTTGGCAAACAAACGCTAGTTTGGCTCGCACGTCCGATTTTAAGGAAGTGGGGGTGGTGGTGGAAGTGACGTATATGCCGTAAAGCAGTCGAATTTTGTAGTTCTCTTTGTTCACTACCCGAAACCCGAAGTTTAAAAGTACGATTAAAAACGCTATAGACCCCGTCAGGCTATGGCAGACGTGTCATTCAACCTATTGTAAGTCGATGTACCATCACAAGAGACTTGGAAATATATTATTAAGGTTGAAAAGTAACCTAGTGCTGCTTTAAGGATTCATTAGTTTGATATAGCCTAATGTTACATTGGAACAAACACTAACATCTATAGTTTATGAGTTTATTTTTGACAAAACATACTATATATTTAACATATGAGTAGAAACTGGCTAACAAAAGCTTATTTGATGTCTATTTTACAGTAAAAACTTTATAGTCTATCCACAACTAGTAACGTTAGCAACAGCACGCATATATGCCGTTCATTCATCACACACACAAATGCGATTCATATTTAAATCTTTAAATCTAAGTCTTTTTGCGGTTTACAGACACTATTCCATATGGCGATTACAACAAAGCATATAAGAATAAAAAACTTACTACTAATCCTCAACTGAATCCATTGCTCCTCAAAGTGAAACCAGCACTTCTGAGGTAAGTTTCCCAGGATTATTCCTCACAGCCTCGCAAGATGATAGTACATTCATCTGCTTAAACTTGGTGTGTTTTATCGAGCTGATGTGGCCGGTTTGCATGTTTGCATGTATTGCCTCAGATAATTTGCGTTTCAATAGTGCGCGCTCTGCGTGGGCGTGGTCACATTAAAAGATAAGGAGGTATAATGAGCTGAAATGAGAACTCGCTCTTTTTATATAGATTACATAAACAGAGAATATTTGTTTTAGTTTTGAATTAGATAATCTAAAACTACACACTTAAATGATTATAAAGATATATTGCTCATGTCTGAGTGAATAGTATTCGCTGAGTTTTGTTTGAGTTTAGAGACGTGCTTCAGAAAAAAAGTTCATGGAGACGGAGAGGCAGAAAGCACACCCTGTATATTTTCTTTATTTTACAAAAGCATAATGTTTTATTTCGATTGTAAGTGGACACATAAAAAAGTAGACATTTAACAGCTTATTTTTTCATATTTCTTAAGTCTGTATGACCAAAAATAAGTATTTTATGTCTGTTTTGCTGCTATGTAAAAAAAAACGAGCAAAATGCGCCCGCGCGTTTTTGGTCCCCAGAGGGTTAAGTTATTAAACAGACAGGACAAATCACATCTTATATTTCAAAAGAGATCTGTGCATTAGTGTGAAGCAGCTTATCGTATCTAAACTGAGAAAGAAAAATCACTTAATCACAGCTCTTGAATGGAAAACATTCAGACTACTCTTATACTCAGGTTATATGGAGGAGGGGAAAGGTTGCTCAGCAGTGGCGGTTTGCAGAAGGGGTGTGGATTCCAAAGGAGGAAGAGTCGAAGACAATCGACCAGTTCAGAAACATCTCACTGCTCAGTGTTGAAGCAAAGATATTCTTCAGCATCGTTTCTAGGCGGCTGACCGACTACCTCCTAAGGAACTCGTACATTGACACTTCAGTCCAGAAAGGAGGGATCCCGAAAGTGCCGGGGTGTCTGGAGCACACAGGCGTGGTCACACAGCTGATCAGGGAAGCCCGGGAGAACAAGGGAGACCTGGTGGTGCTGTGGTTGGACCTCACAAACGCCTATGGGTCCATACCCCACAAACTGGTTGAGGAGGCCCTGCGCCGGCACCACATCCCAGACAAGTTTAGAGACCTCATTCTGGACTACTACGACAGTTTCAGTCTGAGAGTCTCTGCGGGGTCTACAACATCAGACTGGCACAGGCTCGAGAAGGGTATCATCACTGGATGTACAATTTCAGTGATATTATTCGCACTCGCCATGAATATGCTGGTGAAGGCTACAGAGGTCCAGTGCAGAGGTCCCCTCACCAAGTCCGGTGTCCGCCAGCCGCCCATTAGGGCTTTCATGGATGATCTGACAGTGACAACACCACACGTCCCAGGGGCCAGGTGGATCCTGAAGGGCCTGGAAGAGATGACCACCTGGGCTCGCATGTGCTTCAAGCCAGCAAAGTCCAGATCTCTGGTGTTGAAGAAAGGAAAGGCTACCAACAAGTTCCGCTTCACACTTGGCACTACCCAGATACCATCAATCACCGAGAAACCAGTGAAGAGCTTGGGAAAGGTGTTTGACTGCAGCCTGAAAGACACAGCAGCCATCCGTGCAACCAACCTTGAACTGGAAGGCTGGCTAGTCGCAGTGGACAAGTCAGGCCTACCTGGCAAGTTCAAGGCTTGGATTTACCAACATGGCATCCTCCCACGGATTCTCTGGCCCCTCCTGATTTATGAGATTCCAATCTCCACCATCGAGGGCTTTGAGAGGAGAGTCAGCAGGTTTCTACGGAAGTGGCTGGGTCTACCTCGAAGCCTGAGCAGCATCGCCTTGTATGGCCAGAACAACAAGCTGAAGCTCCCGATCAGCAGCCTGAATGAGGAGTTTAAGGTGGGCCGTGCCAGGGAAGTGCTGCAATACAGAGAGTCAAAGGACCCGATGGTCTCCCAGGCTGGGATCGAGGTGAGGACAGGGCGGAGGTGGAGGGCAGCAGAGGCGGTGAATGTGGCTGAGTCGTGGCTACGGCACAGGGCACTGGTGGGAGCAGTGACTCATGGAAGAGCTGGCCTTGGTAGCGGCACAACATCTCACTACAACAAGGCACAGGGGAAGGATAGGAGATCACTGGTGCAGCAAGAGGTGCGGGCAGCAGTAGAGGAGGAGCAGGCCAGCAGGATGGTTGGAATGCGGCAGCAGGGAGCCTGGACAAGATGGGAGCATGCAGTGGACCGCAAGGTCTCATGGGCAGAGCTGTGGAAAGCAGAACCCCATCGCATACGGTTCCTGATCCAGGCTGTCTACGATGTACTACCGAGCCCATCCAACCTGTTCAGCTGGGGATTGGTGGAGTCACCAGCCTGCCACCATGAGCTGCCAGGGCCACCTCATCTGGCCTGCTAGCAACAGCACAAGACTGGGAGTTGAAAGTTGACCTGGAGAAGCAACTGAAATTCCCAGGAACTGTCGCCACCACAACGCTGCGACCTGACATGTTACTCATCTCAGAGACCTCCAAGCAGATCGTTCTCCTGGAGCTCACTGTACCCTGGGAGGACCGGATCGAGGAGGCCAATGAGAGGAAGAGGGCAAAATATGCTGAGCTAGTGGAGGAGTGCCGGAACAATGGGTGGCGAGCGCGGTGTGAGCCCATTGAGGTGGGATGCAGAGGGTTTGCTGGCCAGTCTCTCTGCAGGGCCTACAACTTCCTGGGCATCATAGGGGCCAGTAAGCAAAGGGCCATCAAAGAGGTTACGGAGTCAGCAGAAGTTGCCTCAAGGTGGCTGTGGATAAGGAGAGGAGAACCATGGGTGGGGTAGGGCTACCTGGACACAAGCTGGGGCCTGATCAACCCCAGCTGGGTCGCCTGGGTGAGAGTGTATGATGCTTGAAAGACCCGAAACACTCTGTGACCCCAGGTAACATCACTGATGATGTTTCCAGGTTGCATCAAGTTGATGTATGTTACAAGCTTAAATACTGAAAGCACACTTTGTTTATTGCTTGTAATGTTTTTTCCCTCTTTGTTATTGATAGCTTTTATGTTTTGAAGCTATTCGTTTATATAGCCTATTTAAAATTCTTAACATGTAATTGTATTCATTTAGTTTTTTAATGTGTAATTATTTTTAAAAGTAGCCTACTAATAATTACATATGTAATTCAATAAATATTTAAAGTTTTATTAATAAGATTAATTCATAAATAAAAAAAGTTGATCGGCTCTATTGATCAGAATGCCTAAAGATTCCCATCCATATTTTACAATGATTTAATGCTCTGTGATTGTTGAATAACATAAAAGATAAAGAGCAAAAAAAAATAATCGCATATTAAATTGCAATCGCAATATTGGTAAAAATAATCGCAATTAGATTATTTTCCAAAATCGTTCAGCCCTACTCACAAGGACTGCATTTTTGATAAAGTAATATTTTGAAATATAACTACAATTTCAAAGAACTGTTTTCTGTTTGAATATATTTTAAAACAGTGTTTCCCAACTGGAGTGTGCAGTCAAAGAAACAACAAGCGCAATCCTTTTTTTCTGATGCGAGATTTTTATTTTGAAAGCAGTTGGCACGATTCAGTGTCTGCGGTCACATGAGATGTTGGCAGGCTATATATCAGTCATTATTTCAAAGTTATTTAACATTATTTAACGTAACTTGTCACGGAATAAAGTCTCTTACCTCAGAAAAACTAACTTTCCCGTCTTGTCAGTATTTTATTAGCTAAAATCAATGTCTTTATTTATAAATATGTCCACATTGGAGTAAAATTACCTCTGCCAATGATCTGAAGCAAAAAAGCAAAAAAATAATTAATTTAAAAGGAAACTTGACCGGTGAATAAAAAAAAAAACTAGGGTAAATATCAGGATAGCTTTTCCCAGGTAATTGAAAGATTTTGTATTTTCAGTCATCAGATTTATTTACATTGTGACTGTGTATCAGATGAAATCCACTCTGTCTGTGTCTGCAAAGTAGGGCTGGGGTAAACGATTATTAATAAAACGATTAGTTGAGCAATTATTTTATCGATTAGTCGACTAATCTAATAGGGATCGACCGATATGGATTTTTTAGTGCCGATGCCGATTTTTTTTCATCAGCCTTAGCCGATGGCCGATATGGGCTGCCGATTTTCTTGAGCCGATATTTGGAGCCAATACTGCTTTTGCTCCCTCAATTTACATCATAAAATTAACAATTATCATGATGATAACAAATGTTACAAGTCTCAATTTAAAAAAGGAACATTTATTGACCTTAAAAAAAACTATTTAACAAATAGTAAAAACAGGTGAGGGTAACCTGTGCTAACCCTAACAAGTAAAAAAAGTTCAGTGCTGAAAATACTTAAGCATAATTAAAAATGAGTAATAGCTAAATTTGTTACTGTAGCCTATTGTTTATTAATCTTTGTTAATAAAAATACAGCTGATCATTCAGCTGTTCATTTGTTCATGTTATCCACAGTGCATTAGGCTAACTAATGTTAACAAATACAACTTTTGATTTAATAAGGCTACTATAAATGGTGAAATTAACATAATTAATAAATGCTGTAGAAGTGCAGTTTAATAATAGCTAATGTTAACTAATGTAGTTAACTAGAGTTTAATAAATTTAACTTTATTGTAAAGTATTTGTCATAGCCTACACTGATTCAGACGTCTGGTGAGTTAAGTGTTGGATAGATCAGTTGTTTTAACCATTCATGAAAAAAGGAATCGGTTCAAAGGAGTCATTAGTGCGGGAATCATTAGCGGACGTGTACGCGTTTGTGTGATTATCCCGGCACTCCGGCAGTTTAGGACATCGCTCAAGATTTGGGTCAACACAGAAAACATTTCATCACTGGATAGGTTTTTGGGTTTATTGAAAGTGTGTTTTGTGTAAGCTGAATGCGCAGAACGCTTTTTAGAGAATTTTTTTTTTTAGCACAATTCTCACACCCAGCGGTAATTCAGGAAAAAAAAAAATCTCCCAATGCTCCACATGAAACTTCAGTCTTCCGACCTTTTACCATCATGTCAATTCTCAATTGATTTTGACTAATATGCGCGAGGGAGAGCAAGACAGTTTGAAGCATAGGTTTGAAGACGGTGAGAATACGCGCGCGGCCGGAGGAGGGGCGCTCTCTCTCTCTCTGCTCGTTCAGTAACATGCGACCTGTCACAAGCGCAGCAGCAGTCAATCATACATCACTCACTGATCAAATAAGGCTTTGGCGGGATAAAAATTTGCTTTGGCGACCGCCAAAAAACGCAATATGTGGCGTCCGGTGTTGATTCTGTGGCGCACCGCCACGAATTAGTCTGTGTGAGAAACACTGGAGAGACACATACGCGTCCAAACCCCAGCCAGGTGGTCGCTGAATAAAACTCCCACAAATACCACGGAACAACGTCGGCATTATTTAATCCTATGTATGACCAGTGTTCGTAACAGCTACCGTATGCATACGAATAGCCTATAGCCTACAATTTAGCTATTTGCAGCTCCCTAAATACAATGACAAGCAGTTTAATAGAGGCATTCGCGTTTTCCATTTGGACCCACAAACTTGCTTAGTTATAGTTGCAAGCACATATAGAGCAACGTGTCCCACTTTCAAAGTTAATGGCAATATTTCAGCCAAGTCAAACAGTTAAAATATGCTTTGAAAGTTTAAAACTTATCGCTGTCTTGAAGAGCAGATTCCAGCGCTCTGCTAGTGGGGGAGGGGCAGCGCAGCGTCTCCAGCAACACAGAGCTGCCTGTGGACGCCTGTCTGTAAATAATGCCGGGGAAAAAATATCGGCGAACGCAGCAGCCGTGTATCGGCATAAAACGTACTCGGTTACTAACGTAACCTCGGTTCTCTCTAGGAGAGGGATAACCTTAGGCAGAGCAATACCGCGCGCCCATTGGCTGCTCTGCCAGAAAAGCACAGCCTATGCGAGGCCAGAGACGCTGACCAATGAGGGCGCTTCGCGCCCTTCTGCGTCATCTCCCGCCGAAACAGGCGTGGCCTAGGTCTATAAATACCAAGCATAGCTGCCTCCACTCCGATTTTCGTCACAGAAGCGACACAGCGTGGGCACGCACGGCATGAGACGCAGTACTCGTTCCCTCTCCTAGAGAGAACCGGGGTTACGTTAGTAACCGAGTACGTTCTCTTACGTAGAGTTCTCTCCTACTGCGTCGATATAGCGACGCTACGGGAACCCCTGTAAGACGCCGTGCGTGTTCTTGGACCGACACAGACACCCAAGGGCGCGCGCGCGCGCCCCGGCATACAAGCGCCTACACCAAGAGTATATAGGGAGAGCGGCTAGAATTAGCATCATCCCTTTATAATAGCGCCCCTAAGGACATAATAACATATATATGTAAATATTAGATATATATGGGGGGTAATAGCATGCTCATAGGACACATTGTCAGTGAGTGATGCTTAAAACATTTTAGTGACCTGGGCCGCCGTGCGGGGCAGGAACACCATACCTGGTCTTAGACCGAGAGCAGTTTAGCCTGCAACGCAGGAACCTCTAGGTTATAGAACCTTATAAATGTAGACGGGGAGGCCCAGCCTGCCGCCATACAAATATCTTGTAACGAGATTCCGCTATACCAAGCCCACGAAGAGGCCATGCCTCTCGTAGAATGTGCCCTGATGCCCAGAGGGCATTCCACACCTCCCGATGCGTAGGCTAGCGCAATGGCGTCCACCACCCATCGAGACAAACTCTGTTTCGTCGCAGCACGCCCTTTAGAGCGCCCACTGAACGAAACAAAGAGCTGCTCCGACTGTCGAAAAACAGCAGAGCGGGACACGTAAGCTCTTAATGCCCTGACCGGGCAAAGGAAGCTATTTCCGTCCTCAGAGGCCGGCAGAGCCGACAGGGAGATGACCTGAGCCCTGAACGGTGTGTTGAGGGACTTAGGTACATACCCATGCCTCGGTTTCAACACGACTATAGAGTCGTTGGGCCCGAACTCCATACAAGAGGCTCTCACTGAGAGCGCTTGCAAATCCCCCACACGCTTCACTGAAGCGAGAGCCAAAAGAAACACGGTCTTGAAAGACAGGTGCTTCATGTCAACTGAGTGAATAGGCTCGAAAGGGGCCCCTTTCATAGCGTTTAACACTGTAGAAAGGTCCCAAATGGGGACTGAAGGAGGCCTTGGAGGATTTAACCTCCTGGCTCCTCTAAGGAAACGGACCACCAGGTCGTTTCTGCCCAGTGCATGGCCAAGCGTCGGATTAACGAACGCTGATATGGCTGCCACATAGACTTTGAGCGTGGATGGGGTCCTACCCTTATCCAACAGCTCCTGCAGGAAGGAGAGAACCTCCGTTTCCCCGCACTGAAGGGGTGACAGACCTCGGTCTGAACACCAGCCAGAGAACACCGACCATTTGGAAGCGTAGAGCCGTCTAGTAGAGGAAGTCCCCAGGCTTACACCTGACCGGTACCAGTCTGACGCTCTCCATGGTGTCAGGGCTGAAATGCATTCCTGATTGACCTTGAGGCGACAACGACCGTGAACCCATGCTCGGCGCTGTACGCGCGCTTTTAGCCAGAACTGCAGTGGGCGCATGCGCAGCAGGCCCAACTGTAGAGCTGCCGAGGCTGCGGCCATGAGGCCTAGCATTTTTGAAACCTCCTGAGCGGCACTATATGACCGCTGCGGAAGGATTTCGCCATCTGCAGGGAGTTTCGCCTGCGCTGTGATGACAGCCGAGCTGTCATAGACAGCGAGTTCAGTTCCAGTCCCAAAAAGGAGATCCTTTGACTGGGAAACAGTGAACTTTTCTCCCAATTGACTCTCAGACCTAAGCACTCGAGGTGATCGAGTGTTAGGGTTTTGTGGCGAATGAGTTCTGAAGGCGATTGAGCTAGAATCAGCCAATCGTCCAAATAATTCAGAATTCGAATGCCGCGGAGTCTCAGGGGTGCCAGCGCCGCGTCCAATCACACTGTAAATGTACGAGGTGCTAGAGACAGGCCGAATGGCAGGACTGTGTACTGATATGCCTGGCCCTCGAAGGCGAATCTCAAAAATCGCCTGTGACGTGACGCAATTTGTATGTGAAAATACGCGTCTTTCAGATCTATTGCCATAAACCAGTCTCCTCGGCGAATCTGCGCGAGGATTTTTCTGGTCGTGAGCATTCTGAACTTTCGCTTTGTTCAAATGCCTGAGATCTAAAATGGGTCTGAGACCCCCGTCTTTTTTCGGTACCAGGAAATATCTGCTGTACAGACCCCCTTCGCTTTGAGCTTGAGATAAAGGCTCTATGGCCCCTTTGCTCAATAGCTTCGCTATTTCGGCTCGAAGTAGGTGTGCTACTTCTGTTTTCACCGTGGTTTCGACTTTCTCCGTGAAACGGGGAGGGCGTCGATGAAACTGTAGCGAATAGCCTCTTTTTATAGTCTCTAGCACCCATTCTGAGACCCCGGGAAGTCTTTCCCATGCATCTGCACGTGTGACTAGGGGTTGAATGTATGCTGTAACATGGACGCCGTGGCGTGTGAGGCGGGGGGCGCGCGCGCTCGGCTCTCTGTGTTGAGAGAGAGCGCGCGGGGCGAGCCCCGTAGGGCTCGTTATGTTTGTGAATAAACGTGGGCGCTTGGTGGCGGGCACATTTATAACACCGGGGACACTGTGTTTGTGTACTGACTGACCGTTCGTTAGTTTCGTTTTTACAGAAACCGCGGAACGTGCAGTGTGTAGTGGTTGTGGGCACTGGGCAGTGGGCACGCTCACTACATGTGAAGCACAATCGACATGAGTCGATTTTATGTGTGCAAACCCTGTGTTGAACGGGGCTGTGTTTGTGTGAATGAATGGGCACTGGGTGGGCATTGCAGTTACACACATTACACCGTCGGCCTTGGCCGGGACACCAGAAATTAAACTCTTTTTTAGATTTATCTGGGTTGCCGTGAAAACGGCGTTTGTGTGCAGGCAAACGGGCTTTACGGCCGGTTTGTTGGCTGCTGAATACACTGGTACAAACACGGAACTTAGGGCTGTACAAGCGGGAATCTTGGGTGGAAGTCCGGCCGCAGCGGGACCCGAACACCGTCTTTTTCCTAGCAGGGCTAGGATGGCGCCGAGGCCTCGGGTTTGAGAGTGATCTTGGGCCGAGGACCACGCGGTGGCGGGCGGCGTCCGGCGGAGCGAGACCGTGGTCTCTCTCGGGCCTGTTGCTGGGCCGGCGCGGCGGGCGCGGGGCGCTGCTGAGTTCGGGCAGGCGGCTGTTTAGGGCGGCCTGTTGCGGAACTGGAGCGCTTTGGCAGGAAATGTCTCATGGCCTGCGAAGTCTTCTGTACCTCAGCGAATCGGTCCGCGAAGTCCTTCACGGAAGATCCGAAGAGGCCAGTCGGTGAAATGGGAGCGTCGAGGAACGCAGAGCGCTCCGACTCCGCCATTTCAGAGAGAGTCAGCCACAAATGTCTCTCGGAAACAGTAGCTGAGGCCATGATCCTCCCAATGGCATGTGCGGCGGACTTTGTAGCACGAAGAGCTAGGTCTGTGGCGCTACGTAAGTCCGGAACACTGATCGCGCCCGGGCCTTCCTCGTCTAGCTTGCGGAGGAGGTTGGCCTGGTGGATTTGGAGCACCGCCATGGTGTGCAGCGCCGATGCAGCTTGTCCGGCGGCGGCGTACACGCGGCCGTTCAAAGCTGATGACGTGCGGCAAGCTTTGGATGGTAGTACTCCCTTAGCCCACCGTCCAGCAGAGGTGAGTCGCTACAGCCTCCTCGACCGGAGGGAGAGCATGGTAGCCTCTGTCTCGAGCACCGTCCAAAACGGAGAATGCTGGCGAGGCAGAGGTACGCACTCTGGCTGAAAATGGCGCCTTCCACGATTTCGCTACCTCTTCATGAAGCTCAGGAAGAAATGGGGCGTGTCTGGAGGGTGGCGCAGCGCGTTCTCCAGAAAGGAAGCAGCCATCCAGCCGGTTGAGAGCAGGTTGTTCGGGCGTCGACCAATCGAGGC
Organism: Phoxinus phoxinus; assembly: GCF_949152265.1. Classification (NCBI taxonomy): domain Eukaryota; kingdom Metazoa; phylum Chordata; class Actinopteri; order Cypriniformes; family Leuciscidae; genus Phoxinus; species Phoxinus phoxinus. The sequence goes on along the minus strand of NC_136896.1, from coordinate 20,182,727 downwards.
CGAGGCTCGACACGGCCTGTGTGAGCAGACGCATCAGTTCTGCCTCGATGCTGATCTTCCCTCCTCGGCGTTCCGGAACAGCGGGGGAGGGGAGGTCCACAGAGCTCGCCCATCCCTCGCTCTCCGAAGCGAGAAGCGAACAGCAGTCGTCATCCCCCTCAGATACGGCTTGTTGGTCGTCCTCCATAATGGACAAAGCGGCGGGCTGCGGCTGTTGTCCATCGGTGAGCGACTCACACGAAGTGTTGAGAGGAGCTAGCGGCGGTGGCGGCGGCGAGCTCCTCGTGGAGGGGGGTTCCGGGACCCGCTGAGCGCGGCGCTTCTTACGGCGTGGCGCTACAGGGGGTGGGTGAGCAGCTTCGGAGAATGATGCAAGGCGAGTCCGCAGAGTCGCGATGGGCATCATGTCACAATGATGGCAGCCGCCATCACCGAGAGCGATAGCTGCATGATCCTCGCCCAAGCAGGAAACACACAGCTCGTGGTGGTCCCCGTCGATGAGCGTAGCTCGACAGGAGCTGCAGGAAACACGAGACATCTTTAAAAAGACACTCGTTGCTCTTTGTGAGAAAAAGTATGTGACGCAGTAGGCGAACACACACACAAAACACACACAAAGTGATCAAAGGATATTCCACGCCGGAGAAGCGCAGCAGGGAACGGCGGCTGAAGGCGGCGAAGACCAGCGGCTTCAGGTAAGGGCTCGTCCTGCTGAGGTGCTGTATCAGACGGCTGTGGTGGCTCGAATCCGGTCCTACGATGCGTGTAGCTTCGTGAAGGATAGAAAATCGGAGTGGAGGCAGCTATGCTTGGTATTTATAGACCTAGGCCACGCCTGTTTCGGCGGGAGATGACGCAGAAGGGTGCGAAGCGCCCTCATTGGTCAGCGTCTCTGGCCTCGCATAGGCTGTGCTTTTCTGGCAGAGCAGCCAATGGGCGCGCGGTATTGCTCTGCCTAAGGTTGTATGCTACAGAAAAGCGTTTTACATATTTTACAAAATTAAGGATTAATTTTTATGCTTCAATCTCGAAAAAGAAATATCTTTCCCGTAGCGTCGCTATATCGACGCAGTAGGAGAGAACTCTACGTAACAGAACCGCAAATATCGGCCCGATGTATCGGCCGGCCGATATATTGGTCGATCACTATAATCTAACGACTAATGTGGACGATTAATATAACAATTATTTTTCTGTTGCTCGATTAATAAAAACCCTGGCCTGGACATTGCTTGGCTCTGTTAATTGACATTGGCGAACTAGCGTACTGAATCATGATACTATAAGCTGGCTAACGTTAGTCTAACGTTATGTATTTGACTCGTAAACGACCACAGCATGAGTTAACGCTAACTAACGTCAAAGAGTATAGAAGTAACAAGAGGCGAAACTCCGTTGCAGTTTTGACAACAATCGCTAGATGGCGCTGCGGTCGCGCTGACGCCATTTTGGACTGAACCAACGGCTTTACCGTTAGCACAACTATACAGCATTATGTCTGGAAATAATTGGAAACAAAGAAAACAGTGTTCTGCCATCAACTGCAACAACTACCAGTATACAACCAATCAACTAGCATTTCATAGATTCACCAAAGATCCTGAGAGGTAAAGTAGAAAAGGTTTTTATTAACGTCAAAGTGAGCTAACGGCAACGATAACAGGTGCTGTAACGTTAAGCTATCCTATAACCGCAGTAACAGTTTATTGTAACGTTATGTGTTTGGTCGAAATTGGCTTTTTAAATCGCATATTTTCAGAGATAACACCTAACCTGGCAAATTACCGCTTTATTAATTCATTGTTATCACTAAATTAACCCTTTAACTGTCGTCGTCCCCCCCCTCCGCATAGACATGAAAATCACTATCCAAACTTAAATGGTTGTAATTCAAGAATGCTTTAAAACAAGACCAAACATAGGTCTATATCCCAAAGGAGACATTTGCCAGATTATTGTTGAAGTTAAATCAATTATTATAACCGATTAATATCAGAAGATTAGTTATTCTTATTTATGATTGGAAGTGGTTCATTTATTACATATTTCTGTCATATATTATTATACAGATATACACTACCGTTCAAAAGTTTTGGTGGCAGTAATCCTATTTTAATTTTTTTATTTATATAATTTCAAATTCAAATAAATGATGTTCTTTTGAACTTTCCATTGTTCAAATAATCATGAATTTTTTTTATCACAGATTCCACAAAAATATTAAGCATAACATTGATAATCAGAAATGTTTCTTGAGCAACAAATATGTTTGGAAAAGTATGGAATTTGATTTTAATCATTTCCAGACCTGGATCATATGGAAAAAAATTTTTCCACTTTCCAGACTATTGTCAAAATTGCAATATCCATATTGACCATTCAAATTTCTAAAAATAAAAAAGCAGAACATAAAAGCAGAGTGTTTTCATGGCAAAAGTTTAATTACACACGCAAGGTCTCTCACTCCCTCACCCTTTCTGCCGTGTGCGCAACAAGGTCTGGAGCTGCGCGCTCTTGCTCGCTCGCTCTAGATTTCGGGAGATTTTAGCTAATTTGCCGGCATCAGGGAGCCGCTATCAATATGCGGGAGACTCCCGGAACTTCCGGGAGACTTTGGATGTCTGCTATAGAGATATTAAAAACGAGAAACAACTATTTAGTTCCCTTAACAGCTTTTGAATTGGAACCGGTATCGTTCAATTCTATGACGCGTTCAGTCCAAGATGGCGGAGCTGCAGCTCTGCGCATGGGTGCGTTTGTTGCAATGGAACGTTCTATTGAGTTTCGCCTCTTGATACTTCTATACTCTTTGCTAACGTTAAGTCGTGACTCGTGAGTTAGCTAACGCTAGACAGATAACGTTAAAAGCTACTACAATCTGCTTGCTACTGTTAGCTAGATCTAGCAGCTGTGCACTTTGGTGGTGCTGGGCTAACCAAGGCATCTTAGCTCTGTGCAGTTTGTTCTTGCTAGGTTAGTAGCTACCGTTCATGAACCTCGTCTGAAACGCAAAGGAGGAGGTGTTGCTGTAATTTATAGTAATATTTTCAAAACCACTAAGAAATCTAGTTGTAAATATAATTCTTTTGAAGTGTTGGTGCTTAATGTAAAAATATATAGTGTAACCGATAAATCACGTTTGAAAATTCTGCTGGCTACTGTATACAGGCCACCAGGGCACCATACAGACTTTATCAAAGAATTTGCGGACTTTCTATCAGAATTAGTATTGACTGCAGATAAAGTACTAATTGTTGGTGACTTTAATATACACATAGATAATGAAAAAGATGCATTGGGATTGGCATTTAAAAACATTATAAACTCAATTGGAGTTAGACAACACGTGTCAGGACCGACTCATTGCCGTAATCATACTCTAGATCTAATACTATCACATGGAATAGATGTTGATGCCGTTGAAATACTGCAGCAGAGCGATGACATCTCAGATCACTATCTAGTCTCGTGTAAATTACATTTAGCCAAGGCTGCAAAGCCGACTCCGTGTTATAAATATGTTAGACCGATCACTTCTGCCACTAAAGATTGCTTTATCAATAATCTTCCTAATCAGTTTCATCATCTTAGCATCCCGGATAGCTTAGAAGAACTTGATATTGCAACAGAAACTTTTAACTCTCTCTTTTCCAGCACTTTAGACACAGTTGCTCCGCTGCGCTTAAAGAAGATTAAAGAACATAGTCCAACACCGTGGCACAACGAGCACACTCAGGCCCTTAAGAGAGCAGCCAGAAAAATGGAGCGCAACTGGAAGAAAACAAAACTAGAGGTATTTCGGATTTCATGGAAGGAGAGCTCTATTGCTTACAGAGAGGCCTTAAAAGCTGCTAGATCTGCTTATTTTTCAACCCTATTAGAAGAAAATAAACATAATCCTAGGTATTTATTTGAAACAGTGGCTAAACTAACGAAAAAGAAAGCTTCAAGCCCAGAAGTTTCCAAGCAACACAGCAGTAATGACTTTATGAACTTCTTCACTTGTAAGATCGATAATATCAGGGACAAAATTATAACTATGCAACCGTCTAATACAGTATCGCATCAGGAAGTGCATTGTAGTCTCCCTGAGGGAAAATTTGATTCATTCATTGCTATAGGAGAGGAAGAATTTTGCAAACTCGTCAAATCATCTAAATCGACAACGTGCATGTTAGACCCTATACCGACTAAGCTGCTGAAAGAGATGCTTCCAGATGTCATAGATCCTCTTCTTAATATCATTAATTCATCTTTGTCTCTAGGATACGTACCAAAAACCTTTAAGCTAGCTATGATTAAACCGCTTGTTAAAAAACAGCAACTTGATCCTACAAAACTAGTCAATTACAGGCCGATCTCTAATCTGCCATTTCTGTCAAAGATATTAGAAAAAGCAGTATCCTCACAACTGTGTTCCTTTCTTGAAAGAAATGATATCTGCGAGGATTTTCAGTCCGGATTTAGGCCGTACTATAGTACCGAGACAGCTCTCATTAGAGTCACAAATGATTTGCTCTTATCATCCGATCGTGGTTGTATCTCTCTATTAGTATTACTGGATCTTAGTGCTGCATTTGACACCATTGACCACAACATCCTTTTAAATAGACTCGAACATTATGTTGGCATAAGTGGAATTGCACTAGCATGGTTTAAATCATACTTATCTGACCGTTATCAGTTTGTAGCAGTAAATGAAGAGATGTCTTATCAATCACAAGTTCAGTATGGCGTACCACAAGGCTCAGTACTAGGACCGCTGCTGTTCACTCTGTATATGCTACCATTAGGAGATATCATTAGGAAACATGGAATTAGCTTTCACTGTTATGCCGACGATACTCAGCTGTATATTTCTTCAAAACCTAACGAAACCTACCAATTCACAAAATTAACGGAATGCATAGCTGATATAAAAAATTGGATGACTAGTAATTTCCTACTACTAAATTCAGAAAAAACAGAGATTCTAATTATTGGACAAAAAACTTCCACACTTAATAACCTAGAGTACTGTCTAACACTTGATGGCTGCTCTGTTAAGTCTTCGTCGTCGGTTAGGAACCTGGGTGTGCTCTTTGATACCAATCTTTCATTTGAAAGTCATGTGTCTAGTATCTGTAAAACCGCTTTCTTCCATCTTAAAAATATATCTAAATTACGTCATATGCTCTCAATGAATAATGCAGAACAATTAGTTCATGCGTTTATGACCTCAAGGCTAGATTATTGTAATGCTCTACTGGGTGGTTGCCCTGCACGCTTAACAAACAAACTACAGCTAGTTCAAAACGCAGCAGCTCGAGTTCTTACTAGAACCAGGAAGTATGACCATATTAGCCCTGTTCTGTCAACACTGCATTGGCTGCCTATTAAACATCGTATAAATTTTAAAATATTGCTGATCACTTACAAAGCACTAAATGGTTTAGCTCCGCAGTACTTGAGCGAGCTCTTAACGCATTATAGTCCTTCACGTCTACTGCGATCTCAAAATTCCGGCCAGTTAATAATACCTAGAATATCAAAATCGACTGCTGGCGGTAGATCATTTTCCTACTTAGCACCAAAACTTTGGAACAGTCTTCCTAACATTGTCCGGGAAGCAGACACACTCTGTCAGTTCAAATCTAGACTAAAAACACATCTCTTCGGCCTAGCATACACATAACACATTATAGACTTATAATTAGGCTGCATAGTTTAGAACAGCCGGGACCGGGAACACTTCCCTTAATCCTGATGTACTTGGTACATCATAAGAAGGATGGCGTCTACGCTAATATTAGTCTCTCTGTCTATCCCGAGGTTTACTGCTGTCCACCGGAACCAGGCCGTATCCAGATCTGATGAAGGACCAGCGCCAGGACACGACGACGCCGCTGACCTGAAGTGTCAACCAGTCTCTCCTCCTCTCCACTCCGACTTCAACCAACCGGAACTGGACAAATTCATTCTGAACTTCATACACTGTTCACTCATTGGCCAGAGGAGAACTGGCCCCCGACTGAGCCTGGTTTCTCCCAAGGTTTTTTTCTCCCTTCTGTCACCTGATGGAGTTTTGGTTCCTTGCCGCTGTTGCCTTACCTTCTGGCTTGCTTAGTTGGGGACATTTAATATTCAATTATTTTCAATTATTTTTTTTGTATTTTCATGTTATAACTGTGAAGCTGCTTTGATACAATCTGTATTGTAAAAAGCGCTATATAAATAAAGATGACTTGACTTGACTTGACTACCGTTCACATTAGTTCAAAATCTGTTGGACTTGGAACTATTTTATTTAACGATTTGAAAAAAAAAAAACATTCAATTCAATTACTTTATTATTTATGACAGTAATCATAAGTAAATAATACATTGAAGGATACATGCTGTTAAATGCAAATATTGAGAAATATTGCTTAAAAATAAGCAACCTTCTATGCACACATTATTATTATTATTAGTAATAGTATTTTTAATACATGGAGATGTAGCTAAATCTATTGTACAATAGACTAATATCATTATTTCTGTAAATTTTTTCAAAGTTAAACCGAACTTTTATTTTGACAGGTTGCTGTGAAGACCTTTGAGTTTCTGTGTGTGTATGATATGACGATAGTTTTTCTCAAAACGGTAAAATGCTCATGAAGTGACTCTCAGAGTGGCTCTGGAGATGAATTTCATCATGTCATCATATCGTGAGGCAGCAGAGACTGAAAACAGCGCGAGTGTCACTCGTTCTTCAGTGTGTGTGTGTGTGTGTGGTAAATGAAACCGTGCGTCTGCGCCATCCATTCACACAGAGACAAGCAGGGTTAATATTGAAATAGTCTTTTTGCAGTTTAATACAGACAGACACTATATCGTGGTATAGGCTACAGTGCTCATAGTAAAAAAAATAGTCTGGAGCCCCGCGCTTAGATAAACACGGAAGTGACAGAAAGCAGCGCCTATTAGTGGGTACCGAATATACCCGGTACTACAGAAATGCTGGTTAGAGCCCTGCATTTCAGCCCGAGCCCGACGGACCCCGACTTATTTACGCCACTAGGGCCGGGCTTCGGGCCAATTTTCACGTCATAGTTCACACGCGGGCCGGGCCTCGGGCCTGTTTTAGGCTTAATCCTTCTTAGCTTATATTAGACATGTTATAAAATTAAATATGAGAAGTTGACGATGGAAAAACAAATATAGATTGACGTTTTATAACCTAACACACTGACATATGACTGACACATGACAGTCTGCTCACGCACACACACACGCACGCACACAGGTTTCCCGGCGGCACGACCCAAGATTCGCGCGACCGGCTTGCTCTGTTTTTAGTGTCCCCGCCAGCAGCAGAAGTATAGCAAGCGTGACTTCAGCGCAGCTGGAATAGTTAAAGAAAAAAGTACGACTGGATTAAAACCTTCCACTGTGGATGCTGTGATTTTTCTTCACGATGTTTTTCGTTTGAAAACGACTTTATTTTCATTAGTCTGTTGGAAACTATTGGAAATAAGAATGGTCATGTTCTGTAGTGAAGACTTGATTTTTGAGGTAAGATAATTTGCATGTTTGTTTTTAATTTAATGTAATTTATTTGATTTGTTTAGATTGTAGGCTAGCTCATTTCGTTTGGGAGCGCTGTTGCGACTGTGAGCAGCAGAGCAGTTTGCCTCAGCTTTTAAAAAAATGATAATAAACGTTTAAACTAACTGTCTGTGTGTGATATGCTTAAGGTGTTAATCTATGGATATCTATGGATTGTATTGTAGCCAAATAAAGTGTTGATTTGAGAGGCTAAATGGATCAAACATGTTTAACTCGCTGTCGGCTGTTTGGTCGTCAAAAAATAATAAATCAGAACATTTGTCTAAATTAACTTAATAAAGAAATGAAAGGAAACATAACTAACAAAACTGACCTATTTTAATGGCTGCAAATAGCTATTTTGCCCTAGGGCAGGCTACCGCTGTGTAATGAAAAAAATAAAAAAATAAAAAAACGGGCTCGGCTCGGACTCGGGCTGATAATTCTGATGAGCTGTCGGACACAGGCCGGACTAGGGCCTGAGCGTCTCGGGCCAGGGACGGGCTAGGGCCTAGATTTGAGGCCCGTGCAGGGCTATAATGCTGGTACCGTCACATTTTCAGTACCGACCGGTACTTTGAAAACACTATTGGGAATTCTGTGAAGAGGTTGCTGTTTCGTCCTCCATTCTGCAATGTTTCGGTCTCCCGTGTGTGTGTGTGGCGGTGGCGAGCTGTACCTCCGGGAACATTGCAAAAAATAAATAAAGAAGTGTCAACAGAAAAATATGACATCGACGTAATTTTGACGTTGAATCGTCGACGCGCCGCTACAGTACTACTGCAAAGGTGTGTGCCAAATGGCCCATACAGATGAAAGGTCCATTCAGATGTATGGCCCACAGAAACTGATTGGTGTGAATGAATAAAAAGAATCAGCATTGCTCAGAGTGGATTAGCAAGTTAGATCGATCTCCTGTGGGAGGTCCTAACAGGTTTCTATTGTTTGTAGCTCATAGGCCAGGGATAGGCAACTCCGGTCCTGGAGGGCCACTGGCCTGCAGAGTTTAGCTTCAGCCCTGATAACAACTCACCTGCCTGTATCTATCTAGTAATCCTAAAAACATTGATTGCCTTATTCAGGTGTGTCTCACAAACAGAACTTTGGGTTAAGATTGTTGAAGGGTGACATGATAACATCGCTGCTGAAGGACTGCTACACTACAAACCTTCAATAAATTTTTCTCCCCACAAGAACTTTGGTCAAGCTTACTTATTTTATGTATTGGAGAAATCGAATACATTGGCGAGCCACCTATACCACTGGTCGGCCAAATACAGAAAAATCTAACATGAAGGAGTAAGACTTTGAAAGGGATGCTAAAGTTGGCTGCTTTCTTTTCGACAGGTAAGTCAATGTTGATTACAAGCTTTTTTTCATTGCTTGGTTGTGCAATTAATTATATAGGCAGCATAACAGTAGAAAATGTATAGTTAAACTCGATGAAGTGCTATTGGAAGACATGTTGTCATAGCTTATTGGTACATAACGGCTACTGTAGTTGCAATTTGAAAAAGCGAGGTGCTAGAAAGCACTAATCGTTTGAATGCAAAATAAAATTTCAATGCTAGATGGGAGAAATTCCTACACAGTGTACCCTTAAATAAAGTGGGACGGTACTGTGTGTCAATCATTTTTGCTATATGCTGATTTGCTGTTCAAGAAACAGGTCTTATTAGGGCTCGAACACCGATGGTGAGAGGACCCTATTGGAATTGCTCTGTTTATTAGGGCACAAGCCCTGAAAGGGCAAAGGCACTATTATTTTCCTAAGGATTATTATTATTATTAGGGCCCAAGCCCTGAAAGACGAAGGCCCTATTGTTTTCCTAAGGATTATTAGGGCCCAAGCCCTGAAACGGCGAAGGCCCTGTTGTTTTTATAAGGATTATTATTTTTATTTATTTATTTTTTCGCTACTTCTCGGGCACTTTTGGGGCCCTTAACGTGCTTAAAAACTCTTGAAACTTTGCACACGGGTCAGAACCCACGGCCATCGGGCCCAGGCTGAAGCTGGTACCCGGGCGTGGCAGGGGGGCTCAACAGCGCCCCCTTGAAAGGGGTCCGAAAACTTGATCCATAAATCAAACGCGCTTGCATGAATTAATATGAAACTCAGTACACATATAGATCTCATCAGGCCAAACAACTTCCGCACTCTATGTTATTAGCTCCGCCCAACAGGAAGTAAGCTATTATGGGTTGTTTGAAAAAACTATGCTCTCGAATTTGAAATACTCCTAGAGAATTCAACCAATCGGAACCAAAGAATGGCATGAAGTCAAGAAGTTTATTTGGATTAAAGGAAAATGTCTTAAGCCTTGAATTTTTTTATACATTTTATTAATAAAGGCATAGAACCAGTTTATTTGTAGTGCATTGGCAATAGTTTTATAAAATTAAGTTATTAATTAAATTAATAAAAACAAAAAAACTTGAGATTTGTTCCTGAATTAATAGAACATTTATTTGCTATATTTCAATCAATATATTTGTTTTCCTTAAAATATCTATTAATACTATATTCTCAATTGAATTATAAATAATTTATTTCTGTAAAAAAAGAAAAAACAAATGTTTTTTTTTTTTGTGGAAGTATTTATTTTGGTAGTAAATAAAATAAAATAAATGTAATCAATGTAGAATGTGTCCAAAAGATGGCACCCACAGACTATTTTTAAATGGGGTTGGATAAATATGTTTTGCTTGTGTGTGTGTGTGTGTGTGTGTGTGTGTGTGTGTGTGTGTGTGTGTGTGTGTGTGTGTGTGTGTGTGTGTGTGTGTGTGTGTGTGTGTGCTCTGAGGAGCTTTGAGTTTGCTCTGATCGCTGATCGATTGCTCCTGTCTGTGACTGCTGCTGCTGTGAGTCTGTTTGCTTCGACGCTGTAGGCGCCGTCTAAACCTCGTATTAGCTTCGTATTTCTTTCTGTTTTGAACCATCATTTAATATCATTTCTAGTTGTTTATACTACTAAATACAGCTTACCAAAAATCTCAGATTAACCTGACATTGCTAGCTTCCGTTATTGGTAGCACAACACGCTAGTAACTCACTAGCCTGTTAACGCACCACCTGTGCGCTCAGTTATTTATTTTTCTCTGAGCCTTGGAGTTCATATAAGCCCAGGTAAGTAAGAATCAGTCAACAAACACGGTGAGTAATGTCTTGTCCTGTTATTGTCACCTGCACTTCATGTCACATGTTTACCATAGCCTTCTCTGTCGGCAATATAGGATTTATATGTGATAAATGCAAGGAGACAGTCAGGCTGACGGAGAAGATTTCAGAACTAGAGACAAGCATCCAAATTTTAATCGAGAATAGTAAGAAGAGGGCTAGAGCTTTAGATACTATTTTGGATGCGCCTAGCCTAGTGAACCTTTACATGAGTCGTTCCGGCTGAAGTAGAGCCCGTGCAGCAGGGCAGATGGGTGACAGTGAGAGATCGCTCTAGTCGCGGATCAAAAAAACACTTTTCCGTTCCGATAACAAATCGATTTACCCCGCTCAGTGAAACACCCACTGAGAATTATTCTGATTGTGCAATAGTAATTGGTGATTCGATCACACGGAATGTGAAAATAGAGACACCAGCCACCATAGTCACATGTTTGCCGGGAGCCAGAGCGCCTGACATCAAAGCAAATTTAAAAGTGCTGGCTAATGCTAAACGTAAATTCTCTAAGATTATTATTCACGTCGGCACTAATGATGTTCGACTCCGCCAGTCGGAGATCACCAAAATTAATATTAAAGAGGTGTGTGAACTTGCAAGTACGATGTCAAGCACTGTAATTTGCTCTGGCCCCCTTCCTGTTCGCAGGAGTGATGAAATAGTTAGTAGATTGTGTTCACTCAATGGCTGGCTGTCTGGGTGGTGTCCGCAAAATAATATAGAATTCATAGATAATTGGAAAAGTTTTTGGGGCAAACCTGACCTGTTGAAAAGAGATGGTATTCATCCCTCCTGGGGGTGCTCTTCTCTCTAGTAATTTGGCTCATAGTCTTAGAGCTAAAACATGACAATCTGGGCCCCAGGTCAGGAAGCAGACAGACTGGCTTAACCGACTGTCTGCTAGCGGCTTCACGTCACCCAGGTCAGATAAATCCCATCACATAGAGACTCTTTCACCTAGATATCATCATATAGAGACGATGTCTGTTCCCCGAATTTGGAAATCCAAAAAACGTTCAAACCCATCTAAGGTTAAAAATGTAATTGATGTTCAACAAATAAAAACAGATATAATACGGATGAGCAAATAATAAAGCTTGGGTTGCTGAATATTCGATCTCTTACTTCAAAAGCGCTAATAGTTAATGATTTGATTTCAGATTATAACCTAGATGTGCTGTGTTTGACAGAAACCTGGCTAAAACGTACTCGGTTACTAACGTAACCTCGGTTCTCTCTAGAGAGAGGAACAAGTACTGCGTTCGGTCAGTTTAAACCGATAATATCCTGGCCTGTAAGGCGGGAACCTCAAGGTTATAAAACCTGATAAATGTAGACGGGGAGGCCCAGCCTGCCGCCATACAAATATCCTGTAAGGCAATCCCACTTGACCAAGCCCACGAGGAAGCCATGCTTCTCGTGGAGTGCGCTCTAATACCCAAAGGACATTGGATGCCTTTGGATGCATACGCCAGAGCTATAGCGTCCACTATCCATCTGGATAGGCTCTGTTTCGAAGTGGCTAGTCCCTTAAAACGCCCACTGAATGAAACAAAAAGCTGCTCCGTCTGTCTAAAAACAGACGAGCGCGACACATAAGCTCTCAACGCTCTCACCGGGCAGAGAAAACTCTCATCCACATTCTCCCCAGTGACCGGAAGGGCAGACAGGGAAATGACCTGTGCCCTAAACGGTGTATTTAGGGATTTTGGAACATAACCGTGCTTAGGTTTGATTATGACCCTCGAGTCATTAGGCCCAAATTCCATGCACGACGCACTCGCTGAGAGCACGTGTAAGTCCCCAATGCGCTTCACTGAAGCGAGAGCCAGGAGAAACACCGTCTTGAACTACAGGTGTTTCATATCAATCTCCTGAAGAGGCTCAAAAGGATGACCCTTCATGGTGTCCAGCACCGTGGAAAGGTCCCAAATGGGAACTGCGGGAGGTCTGGGGGGGATTAAGTCTCTTAGCTCCTCTAAGGAACCGAATGACTAGATCGTTCCTCCCTATGGACTGGCCATGCGCAGTTTCAGAGAACGCCGCTATGGCTGCCACATATACTTTGAGCGTGGAAGGGGACCTCCTCTTGTAAGAAGGATAGAACCTCCGCCACTCCGCAGTCTGGGGGTGACACGCCACGAGACGTGCACCAACCAGAAAATACTGACCACTTAGACGCATAGAGACGTCGCGTAGACGGAGCTCTAGCATGCGTGATCGTGTTTAGCACTCCCTGTGGGAGGTCAGCGGATACCCGTTGATGGCCCACACGTGAAGGGACCATAGCTCCGGGTGAGGTTGCCAAAACGAACCATTTGCTTGAGAAAGGAGATCCCTCCTCAGAGGCACTGGCCACGGGGCGGTGCTGGCTAACTGCATAACAGCTGGGAACCAGGGTTGATTGAACCAGAGCGGTGCTACTAGCAGCACTGAGCATCCTTCCTCCCTGATCCGCTCCACCACTTGGGTCAGGAGGGAGACAGGGGGAAAAGCATAAAGAGGACGCGAGGCCACTGGTGGGCCAGGGCGTCCTTGCTTTTTGTGAAAAATTCTGGACAGTGAGCATTCTCTGGAGACGCAAACAGGTCTACCTCCGCTCTGCCGAACTTCTTCCACAACAGTTTTACTGTGTGTGGGTGCAGCGACCATTCTCCTGTCGGAACATGGTTCCTGGACAGTACGTCTGGTCCAACGTTCAGGTGCCCTGGCACGTGCGCTGCTTTTAGCGAAAGGAGGTTGCTGCGTGCCCATATCAGGAGGCGTTTGGTCAGTCTGTATAACAGCAGGGACCTGAGGCCACCTTGGCGATTTATGTAGGATACCACTGATATGTTGTCTGAACGTATCAGAACGTGGCAACCCACAATTAGTTAGCTCACTGCTAACATCTCGAGGCAGTTTATATGAAAGAGCTTCTCCCGCTCTGACAATAGGCCAAACAGCGGTCTGCCCTCGAGCAGCGCTCCCCATCCTGCGTTGGATGCGTCCGTAGACACCACCCTCAGTCTCGAGGAAGTCCCCAGGTTTACACCTGAAAGGTACCAGTCTTTCGACTTCCAAGGTTTCAGAGCTGCGACGCAAGCTTGATTGACCTTGAGGCGAAGCCGACCGGTGGCCCACGCGTTGCGGGGCACCCTCACTTTGAGCCAAAACTGCAGTGGGTGCATGCGCAGCAGGCCCATCTGGAGGACTGATGATGCTGAGGCCATCAGATCCAGCATCCTTTGAAAGCTCTTTAGAGGGAGTACAGCGCCCAGCGGAACGAGCTGACTGTGCGCTGAATATGTAGTGCTCGCTGTTGTGACAGCTGCGTTGTCATTGACAGCGAGTTCAATTCTATTCCCAGAAAAGAAATAATCTGTCTGGGGAATAGCAAACTCTTTTCCCAGTTTACTGTGAGACCGAGATTCTCAAGGTGGCTCAGTAACAGGGCTCTGTGCGCCATGATCTCTGAGTGAAATTGGGCTAGAATGAGCCAGTCGTCCAAATAATTCAGCACTCGAACGCCCTGAAGTTTGAGGGGAACGAGTGCTGCGTCCATGCACTTTGTAAATGTACGGGGTGCTAGAGACAAGCCGAACGGCAGGACTTTGTACTGGTATGCCAGACCCTCGAAGGCGAATCTCAAAAATCGCCTGTGACGTGACGCAATCTGTATTTGAAAATCCGCGTCTTTTAGATCTATTGACACAAACCAGTCTCCCTGGCGAACATGCGCAAGGATTTTTCTGGTCGTTAGCATCTTGAACTGGCGCTTCATAAGCGCTTTGTTCAGTTGCCTCAGATCTAATATAGGTCTCAGACCCCCGTCTTTCTTGGGTACCAGGAAGTATCTGCTGTACAGCCCCCCTTCGCTCTGATGCTTAGATAAAGGTTCGATAGCCCCTTTTCTCAGAAGTTTCTGAATTTCGGCTCGAAGTAGGTGTGCTACATTCGAATCTACCGAAGTCTCGACGCGCGCCGCATGGCGGCGAGGGCGTCGGCGAAACTGCAGCGAATAGCCTTCTTTTATGATGTTTAGCACCCATTTTAAGACCCCGTGAAGCTTCGCCCATGCATCTGCACGGGCAGCTAGGGGCTGAGTGAAAAGCGCGCTCTGATCGACTCGCGATATAGTGGCTTCTGTGAGCTGTGACAGAAATGTCGTGCTCGCAACATCCGAGGCTGGGGCCGCGCTGATGACAGCGGGCAGAATGTCCGACCCCTCGACAGTAGGGGTGTGTGTAGGGCTGTGTTTGTGTGTAGGGATGGGCACATTACAGTGGGCAGTCTTACTACACATGAAACATCATCGGCCGTGGCCGGGACACCAGAAAATACGCTCTTTAAAGGATTTATCTGGGTAGCCGTGAAAACGGCTGTTGTGTGCAGGCAAGCGGGCAATGAGACAGGCTTGTTGGCTGCTATATACACTGGACCAGTCACTTCTCTTGGGACTGGACGAGCGGCAAACTTCGGTGAAGGTCCGGCCGCAGCGGGACTGGAACACCGTGGTTTTCCTAGGAGTGCTAGGATGTCTTCGGGGCCTCAGGTTTCAACGCGATCTTCGTTTGCGGGCCAAGCGGCGCGGCGGCTGGAAGATCGAGAGCGCGGTCTCGAGCTCTTCGTCTGGCGGCGTTGAGATGAGGCGCTGGGCGGAGGCTTGGGCTGAGCACTCTGAGCAGACGGTTTCGCACGGCCTGCTGCAGAGTTAGAGCGCTTCGGAAGGAAGTGCTTCATCGCCTGAGTCGCCTTCTGTACCTCAGCGTACCTGTCGGTGAAATCCTTGACCGAGGTTCCGAAGAGGCCAGCAGGGGAAAGCGGCGCGTCGAGGAATGCGGTTGGCTCCGCATCCGGTATGTCAGAGCGTGAGCCAGAGGTGCCTCTCAGACACGGTGAGCGCCGCCATACTCCGTCCAATGGCCTGCGCCGCAGACTTCGAAGCGCGAAGAGCAAGGTCCATAGCACTTCTCAGGTCCGCCACACAGATCGCTTCGGGTCCGTTCTCGTCCATTTTCCGGAGGAGATCGGCCTGGAAAATCTGTAGCGTCGCCATTGTGTGCAGCGCTGAGGCAGCCTGTCCGTTAGCGGTGAAAGCGCGGTGGAGCAGGGATGACGTCATGCGGCAAGCCTTTGAGGGCAGCGCCATCTTAGCACGCCGTCCAGTGGAGGGCGGGCATAAGTGCGCTGCAATAGGCTCTTCGACCGGCGGGAGGGAAAGGTAGCCTCTGTTTTTAGCATCATCGACCTCGGAGAATGCCATGGAAACAGAAGACCTCGTCCTCGTCGAAAACGGGGAGTTCCAAGCCCTCGCGACCTCTTCATGAAGCTCAGGAAGGAAGGGCGCGGGCTTAGAAGCAGGTGAAGACCGCTCCCTGGGCAGAAAATAGCCATCCAGTCGGTTGTGGGCGGGCTGCTCGGGCGAAACCCACTCAAGGCCAAGGCTCGCCGTGGCTTGAGTGAGCACGCGGACAAGCTCCGCCTCGATGCTAGCCCTCTTTCCCGTCAAAGCACGGGAAGGAGGTGCGAGGTCCACGGAGCTCGCCCAATCCTCGCTGCCGGACGCCAGGATGGAGCAGGAATCCCCGTCCCGCAGCATAGCGTCGACTTCATCCGCGTTGGCGACGGAAGCGGCAGCAGGCTGCGGTCGCTGTCCGTCCGGAATCGACGACAAAGAAGCCGGAGAGGAAGCTCGCGGGCGCAGCGGCGAGCTTTGACGGCTGGGAGATGGTTCGGGGTTCCGCTGAGCACGGCGCTTCTTACGGCGCGGCACTACAGCGGAAAACACGGGCTCCTGGAACGATGCCAAGCGAGTCCTCAGAGTCGCTAAGGGCAAAAGTTCGCAGTGATGGCAGCCGCCATCAGACAGAGCGAGAGCCGCGTGTTGTTCACCCAGGCAGGAAGCGCAGATGACATGGCGGTCCCCGTCGCTGAGTGTGGCTCGACACGAGCCGCAGGAAGGCATCTTTAAAAAGACGCTACTCTTTTAGAAAAAAGCGTGAGTCGCGCCGGCGAACTCACACACACACAAAGAGCAGTTTAGAAGAAAAGGATATAGGCGCCGGATAGCGCAGCTGGAAGGCGATGAAGGCGGCGAGGCCAGCAGCTTCTCGACTCTTTCCGCTGAGTTGCTTCTTCGACGCCGCAGCTTCTCGGATCAGCGATGTGATGTCTTCGCTTGAAGGATTAAAAATCAGAGATGATAAGCCTGCAAACGCATTTTATAGACCTAAGCCACGCCCGTTTCGGCGGGACGTGACGCTCATTGGGTGTGACGTCACTCAAGGTCTCGCTCGATAGGCTTAAAGGAGAACTCCGGCGCAAAATGAACCTTTGGTCTAATTACACATTGTTACCTAGTCAACCGTTATCTGAGATTTGTTTTCATGATTATCGAATGTAAATAGTTTTATCTCTAAAAACAGTTTAGCCTATAACGCTAGTATATGGGGCATTGAGTAATGACAAATAAAAATCGCTTGTTAATACCACTAACAAGGCTCAAGATAGCCCCACACTAACACGGTAGCATAAGGAGGGTCCCTACATGCAAACCGAAGCATTGAGAACTGTGTAAGTGTCCAGACAGTTTAATATTTTATACATACAGTCAGAAAATGTCAACTTCGCGAATACAGGAAGAAGCCATCTTTGAAAAACAGTCTCTATCAATCGATCTACGAACCGCCGATCCAAATGCTCTGGACCATATGAGATTCTACACAGTTCAGCGCATTTGGATAGGCGGTTCGTAGATCGATTGATAGAGACTGTTTTTCAAAGATGGCTTCTGCCTGTATTCGCGAAGTTGACTATGTATAAAATATCTTCTTATTAAACTGTCTGGACACTTACACAGTTCTCAATGCTTCGGTTTGCATGTAGGGACCCTCATTATGCTACCGTGTTAGTGTGGGGCTATTTTGAGCCTTGTTAGAGGTATTAACAAGCGATTTTTATTTGTCATTACTCAATGCCCCATATACTAGCGTTATACTAGCGTTATAGGCTAAACTGTTTTTAGAGATAAAACTATTTACATTCGATAATCATGAAAACAAATCTCAGATAACGGTTGACTAGGTAACAATGTGTAATTAGACCAAAGGTTCATTTTGCGCAGGAGTTCTCCTTTAAGCAGTTGCCCGCATAGTAGCCAATCGGCGCGCGAGCTGTCTCGCCTAGGTCTGTATGCTGCGGCAATGCGTTTTACATTTATACAAAATTAAGGATCATTTTTGGCTTCAGTATTCTCGTGGAAAAGGATTTTCCCCCAATGCGTTGCTAGACAACGCAGTACGAGAGTATCTCTCGTAAGAGAACCAAACGATTACATTTCTTTCAATGAGTCAACCCCACAAGATTACGGTTATAAACATGTACCTCATCTGAAACGCAAAGGAGCAGGTGTTGCTGTAATTTATAGTAATATTTTCAAAACCACTAAGAAATCTAGCTTTAAATATAATTATTTTGAAGTGCTGGTGCTTAATTTAAAAATATTAAGTGTAAACGATAAATCACGTTTGAAAATTCTGCTGGCTACTGTATACAGGCCACCGGGGTACCATATAGACTTTATCAAAGATTTCGCGGACTTTCTATCAGAATTAGTATTGGCTGCAGATAAAGTACTAATTGTTGGTGATTTTAATATACACATAGATAATGAAAAAGATGCATTGGTATTGGCATTTAAAGACATTGTAAACTCAATTGGAGTTAGACAACACATGTCAGGACCTACTCATTGCCGTAATCATACTCTAGATCTAATACTATCACATGGAATAGATGTTGATGCCGTTAAAATACTGCAGCAGAGCGATGACATCTCAGATCATTATCTAGTCTCGTGTAAATTACATTTAGCCAAGGCTGCAAAGCCGACTCCGTGTTATAAATATGCTAGACCTATAACTTCTGCCACTAAAGATTGCTTTATCAATAATCTTCCTAATCAGTTTCATCATCTCAGCATCCCGGATAGCTTAGAAGAACTTGATATTGCAACAGAAACTTTTAACTCTCTCTTTTCCAGCACTTTAGACACAGTTGCTCCACTGCGCTTAAAGAAGATTAAAGAAAATAGTCCAACGCCGTGGCACAACGAGCACACTCAGGCCCTTAAGAGAGCAGCCAGAAAAATGGAGCACAACTGGAAGAAAACAAAACTAGAGGCATTTCGGATTTCATGGAAGGAGAGCTCGATTGCTTACAGAGAGGCTTTAAAAGCTGCTAGATCTGCTTATTTTTCAACTCTATTAGAAGAAAATAAACATAATCCTAGGTATTTATTTGAAACAGTGGCTAAACAAACGAAAAAGACAGCTTCAAGCCCAGAAGTTTCCAAGCAACACAGCATTAATGACTTTATGAACTTCTTCACTTATAAGATCGATAATATCAGGGACAAAATTATAACTATGCAACCGTCTAATACAGTATCGCATCAGGAAGTGCATTGTAGTCTCCCTGAGGGAAATTTTGATTAATTCATTGCTATAGGAGAGGAAGAATTTAGCAAACTCGTCAAATCATCTAAATCGACAACTTGTATGTTAGACCTGTAGCAACATTGACAGCTGCTTTTCAAATTAACGAATCGTGATTCTCTAATACACTTCATTCGTTGTCTGAACAGACAAGAGAGCGTGGTCTCTTTCGTCCCTTCCAACACACACACACACAAAGAGACATGTAACAGGACACCCAAAATTCCTCACACCAAGGAACACATGTAACAGGACACCCATGTGTCCAGAGAGATAAGCACACACACACACCAAGAGACTTTATTCAACAGAATCATATTTAAGACCTCAACAAATGGACTTGATATTTTTGTGTTGCCATTTATGTGTCACGACCGATGTGGAATTGATTTCAATATCAGTATGTATTAATTAAACTTTAAAATGTCTAGACTAATGCATGATAATCAAACGTTGTATTCCTAACCGTAACCTGAATGTGTTTGATACCATTTTAAATCTTGAGACCTAACGGAATTGAATCTTGACTGCAAGGTACAATAATATGCATTTATTCTAGGAAATACCATACTTCTAAATATGAATGTTAAATTTGATCTCTCACATGACATAGTCAAAGTGGGCGTGTCTTTACAAACAAAGGAACATTCTCCCGCTCCGGATCAGAAGATCCGATTCGCTCTTGTCCCAGAAGAAGGCGTATCCTTACATTCCTTAAAAGCCAAAACGCTCTTCCTGCTCCCTCTCTTGCTGCTGCCTTCCTCGTCTGCTCGTCATGTGAAGTCTCCGGTCAGGGACTCCCTCCCGGAGTTCCCTCCCTTTTATTTTCTTTATCTCAGTCTTGTGTTTAATTTTCAAATTCCACTTTGTTCGTTTCCACCTACGAGTCAAACGAACGAAGCCTGAATTCCTTCAGCAACTTCCCTTCCAAAGAGGCCTTCTTCAAAACTCCCGCAAACAGCTTGCTCTGGCAACAAGCACGCGCGCCTCAGCACGAGCGCGCGCACTCCGAGAACACGCGCAGGCTGGACACAGCTCGTGCACACAAACGAACTTTGCAAGTATCAAACTCTAACGAGTTTTAATGTTTTAAGGTTTGTTTCGATTGATGGCTCTCTCAAAGGTCTGTGATTTTGCTATTCCTACGATCATTCGTGATCTTCTCCTTCTCTCTATCCCTCAAACCGCGCGCGAACGGCGCGCCCCTCCTCAGAAAACTTTATCTCTCTCACTTTCTCTCATCTGTTATTCGTCTTGTTTGTCCACATGTAAGATATGTACAAACCTATAATCACTATGTGTAGTCCGTTATATTCTGTAGTTTGCATTAATTAAAACAATATATTCAACTGTTTCTGTGAAAGTGCTTGTAAAAATACAAACGTCAATGAGGTTCACGATCCGAGCTACCGCGCTCAATATTTACTACATTAAGTAGCTTTAATTTTATAAACACAAGGAAATTAATGTTCGAGGCCAGAAGGTTAATATTTCTTGGAGTTTATAAGAAAGGATAGCTTTATTGAGAAATTAATCACTTAATCTGACGGTTGGTCGCTGGACGAACAACGATTTGATAATTACATTAATTTCCCTTAAGGATTATCTCATAATCGAAGTTAAGTAAGATTATTGATATATGAATGAGGAATTATAATTCGTTGTGATTGATTATTCATATATTCATATAATCCACTTTCATTTTCGACAATTTAATGTAACTGTAATATGCAAAATATTAATCATATTCATGATTAGTTATTAAAATTCCCTATGGATCATTTGAGCTAATTCATACGGACCCAGAGTCCGAGGCATAAGGTCTACAGTTTTGGTGGAGAATGCGGGCGATCTCAAACTTTGTTTTTACAAGCAATATCCAGTTTCAGTGTTTATATGGTTATTAATAATTTTTGTGCACATGTGTTATGAAATTGTGAGATAAGTCGCAAACGCGAACTCACTCCTAACTGACCAGGCAAAAAGCCTAAGCCTACACTTTAACAAGTGCTAAAAAATATGCCTAGACAATTTTGGCACTGTTAAATGCTAACTGCAGTATTTTAATATTACAAATGTCCTGTTAAGAGATAAATAAATATCTCTGCAGTCGATACATTTCTAATATTTGTTGAAATCGCTGTGAACGAATAACTCTCACGTGCGTATTACCGGTATTAATAAATATGTTTCTAAGCGAGATTCCTTCCAAACATATTAGGCCTTGCATGCAAATGTCGTTATTGAATTCGTGGTTAACCCAGTGATATTCAGCAAAACGATAAAACTCCTGGTTAAACGTTGACTTAGCTAATCAATCGAAAACCTAATACATTTAAATCCGTGCTATTTGGATAAATGTCTACGGGAGTCTAGCAACAGACGAAAAGTCCTGTTGCCCACAATTGTGTGTTTGCAGCGATAAAACCCTGCTTCACGCTCTTGTGCAATAGCACCCAAAGATCCGCAGATCTTGTTCCTTTGTGATTTTTATTGCAGAAAATCAGCGTGTGACCGAGAGTCACATTTAACATTGGTTGTAATTCCGCGGACTACACACCAGAGGTCCTTTAGGTGTTTAAGCCTCAAAATACGCGCCCCACCGACGTCACCCTGCGTGAGCACAGCCTCCCACTGACGTCAGCCTGCATGAGCGCAACTACGCCATCTCGTGGCCGTTTCAGATAATGCTCTCGTACTGCTAAATTCAAGTGTTCTATGATGAATAGTGAATTAGCTTATGTCTAAATTCTCAATAATTATTGGCATTTCCAGCTTTGCTCGTGCGAATATTATTTTGTGTTAGACAATTTTCCTGCTTGTGACTGGTACATTTACTTTGAGTTTGGTTCAAACAAGAGTTGAATTAAAACTTAAATTAAATCCCAGCCCAGCCATTGAGAGCCCAGTTAGAGGGAAGTCCGCCACCTAGTGGCCGCATCCCGCTAAAGCGGTTCATTCAACTCGCTCTTCTGTTTCCAATTCTGTGTGAATTGCTTTATTTCTATTTTCTCGTCTGATTATTTTATAATAATGACTGATACTTTAATGCATCTAAATTATTATTCGATATCATTCTGATTTCTCAATTCCCTTACACGCTTATTTAAATTCGAGTTAAACCAGATTTAAATTTTGGATTTAAATTGTGTTTGGCTGTCAGCCACTGTCATCCACTAGAAGGAAACAGCGCCACCGCGTGGCCTTGTGGATAGTCGGTGCCACTCTTTTCCTCCCTTCACTCTTTTGAAGTGTGTACTTATTTCGTATTTCCCTTCTGATTATTTCATAATAATTACTGATACTTCAATGTTATCTGGATTATTATAAAATATCACTCTGATATTTTTTCTCATTTCTGCACAGGCTTATTTAAATTTGAATTTAAACCAGTTTGAATTTAATTTGAATGAGTTTGTCTGTTCAAACAGGTTGACCGCTAAGAGGAGGTACGCCCCCTTTGTGGGACAGACCCACTACTGCGGCCTGTCTCTTCTTCTGGGGTCATCCTGTTTTTTCATTATTTTATTTTATTAATTTTTTTTTATTATTATTTTTTTTTTCCCAAAAAAAAAAAAATTTTATTATTACTTTTATTCCTAATTTTCTTATCTCTCTTTTAGGTTAGGTTATTCTGATAATCACCAACATTATCATAATTCCCTTTTTGTTTTATCATTATTTCAAAGCCTTTGCCTTTACTTCTACATACATAATTACTTAACTTGGTTTAAACAAGAAAGCCTTAATTGACTTTAACTTTCACCTGTTTACCCCTTTTTGTGTGTTTATGTGTAGTTCTCCCTAGGGCGCTGTGGTGATTTGACAGTCATCTCTGGTTGGTTTCCAGCGAGCGGGGTCACCTGGTCGTTCACTACCGACACTAGCCGTGAGTGAACCTCGGACGCTTCTGTCTCTTACCATTGGGGCGGCACGCAACTGCTACATCAGCAATTTAGCACTCCAAGGGTAAAGTCAACCACGCCAGCTGAAACACAAGGCAATTTCGGGACAATTACCTGAACCAGGGCCTGCTGCAGGGGCAGGGTTCCGGGGAAAACCCAATTTTGTCGTGTTGTCTGGCAGTTGACACCTTGATGTTGCCAGGTTGTGTTTAAGGTCGCAAGTTGTTTGAGAAGGTCGCACCGTGGTACACAGAGTAACAGAGGGCCGGGTCCACTGCGGTCGAGTGTTTGGGACCGTCGAGAAGGTTGACCGCGCCACCGGCTCCCACCTGAGTGACCTCATTTCACCCCAGGCAAACTAAATAAGGTAAAACCCATACACTTAGTATAAGCCACAGAATATTAGATATTCCCCGGTCATTTAAGTGTTTGGCCTATATCCTTTTCTCCAAGCCTCACTATCTTCCTAGGTTTTCTACCCCGATAGCCCCCACTCACCTGTAGGCCCTATCGTAAACTCTGGCAGTGGTAATAGGCTTAGGCCTCCTTATTCTCTCTAACACATACCATGTTACTATTGTTTGATCTTATGTCACTTTGATCTGTTCTATCCTTTGTTCTGTTGTGATTTGTTTCTTTCATTTCACCTAGAAACAGTAACCTGAGAGAGCCATCAAGGAAACTAAGTAGTGGAGTGACCACCAGCAGCCGGGGCCACCACGTGACCCGCCAGGCTACTGCTCGTCACAACCCTAGTGCAGGTCCTCAGACGACCCAAGTTAATTGGCTCCGCGCACTGTCTAACTGTTGGCATCAGTTAGCCCCAAAATTCTCATAAACGGCATAGCCGTATGATCATAGCGTCAACCTTAAAACGAACTTGCATTGGTCTCTTTGTGTGTGTGTGTTCTGTGTTCTCTCTCGCCTACAGTGTGCCAAGGTCACGGCCGTCCAGTATGGCTGCCCAGTGGGACGAACTCGAGTCGTGGTTGAGAGCCATGACGACCGACTTCCTGCCCAGAGACGCCGCTGACACAGAGCCCCTGAGCCGAGAACAGCTGGACACCGACCTGGTCGAACTGATGACCCACGATCCGACACAGAGCTACAACTACAAGGACTGGGCCAAGATCGTCGGAAGCCTCGCACACAAACTCGTCGCCCAGGCACGGCTCAGCGAAAGGAGCCACATCAACCTGGAGCAGGAAGCAGCAGCGCTAAAGCTTCAAGCAGAGGAGGCCCGGAGGAACCAGGCCCACACCCAAAGTCATCTTGACCAGCTTCTTCTCCAGACCGAGAAAGAGGACGCCACAGATCCAGAGCTACAGAAAGAAGTAGAAAGACTTCGAAAGGCCCTGCAAGATCTTCGCCTCGACACAGACCAAAGAGAACAGTCGGAGAAAGAAACCCGTAAAGAACTCGACGAAAGACTCCAACAAAGTGACGCTCTCCTCGAGAGAGCAAAGACTGAACTAAGAGACAAAAACGCTAAAGCCACAGCCTGTGAAAAACATTGTTCACAGAGAACTGAGACATTCTTACAGACTTAATAGTGACCGGATAGGGGAAACACACACCACAAAGTTTCCCCTAACCAGCCGGTACGAACCTTTCAGCCAAGAACCCAGGGCTGAAAAGGGGGGCGAAAGCCCATTGTTCCAGACATCACCAGCCAGCCAACAAAAACCCCTGTCAGCAGAAAGGGGGGGGCCCTCACAGAGAACACTCACCGCTAATCGCGGCACGGCTCCCAAAGCTGACGGGGGCGGAGCTGAAAAGGGTCAGAATCCCCTCCAGACGGATTGGGCTCCCAGCAACAGCTCTTCCCCCACAAACTTTGACAAGTTGGCCAGAAACATCCCCACGTTCACTCCAAACCTTGCAGGAGGCCATGATGTACATGCTTATCTTCAAGACATTGACTTTCACCTGCAAACTGTCGCCAACGTGACAGCTTGGGACAAGTTTTACCTGCTCAGAATTACTTCTAGCCGCGACGTACGCAGCTTCTTAGACCGTCAACCAGAGACTGTCAAAAAGGAATACCTGCAGCTGCGACAAGCTTTGATCCGTGAATTCTCTGATCCAGAATCAGAACAAGGGGTCTTCACCGCCATGGACATCAAACAGGCCCGACCTGAACACCCACAGACCTACTACGGCCGACTCCGACACGCCTACTTCGGAGCACGAAACGAGCCCGGTATGGAAGAAGATGTCAACTTCAGGACGCTGTTCCTCCGAAATCTGCACAGTGAGTTATCACTTAGGCGTTCTGGCCTGTCCACGTAGCATGTCCACCCAACAGCTACGAGACTTGGTGCACAAAGCTTACACCAAGCAAAAGACTATTTCCAAAAAGACTGTAAAAGACCCCACAATCGACTCTGTCTCTAAGCACTGCTCAGAGCTAGACACAGAGGGTGCCCAACAGCACCACAGTCACAGACTTTACCACAGAGAGTCAAGGCCGTTCCAAGCCAGCAGAGGGCAGCACAACCGTGACGGTGCTCGCTCAAAGCATCGGAGCGAGCGCTCTAAGAGATTCTGGGACCAGCATCACCTGCCGTCCAGAACTCCAAGCCCAGGAAGCCAGCCCTGGAACCCCTCTCAACATGCTACTGGTAAGCCCAAGCCTTATCGCACACCAGTAAATCACAGTGCAGCCACGTCGGAGACAGCAGAGATCGTGAGGATGCTGAAAGACTTTCTTCACAAGAAACATCGCAAGAGAGACAAGGACAAACCAGACATCTTATGTCTAAGCATAAGAACTGTAACCAACACCCTGTCTGACTGCCATCTGACTGAGCCAAGCACCACGAACACTGCTCGTCCCCCACAGACTACAGAGCTAGCTGTCACACCACAAAGTGACAGCTCCGCTCCAGCACCACAGCTGACAGCTGCACACCCTACACGAAACAGCACAACACATCACACCTGGGACCAACATCACAAAGTCCCAGGAAGTGCTGTTCCGGCTAGCTGCCCCCGCAGCAAGTCCCTCCCGGGGGCAACCCACCAGACATTGTTATCAAATCGCAACCCATGAACCTTGCTGTTACATCACCACATAGCAGCTCTACTCACTCCCTCCATGCGACTGCCCCCCAGAACACTGTTTGCCAGTCACCAACTAGTGAACTCATTGTTGCATCACATACTGACAACACCTGCCATTCACTCCGGTTGACAACAACAGCCCCGATGCCACAGTTTCTGGGACACCTTCTTGAAAGGGGGGTGGCCAGGAAACCCTACCTAGCCTGCACTTTGGAGAAGGAAGTGAAACTTGAAGCCTTGATAGACACAGGAGCAGACCTCACTGTGATCTCATCTCAACTTTTCAAAAGACTCAAAGTCGAAGCTAAGAGACAGAATCGAACTCTTGAATCTCACACTTGTGAACTAAATGTGCATTCATACAGCCAAAATAGCATCCGGTTTGAACAGCTAACTCTAATCCACCTGTCAATAGGTTTTATGTCGCTGACTCACCCTGTGTACGTTTCACCAATGAACACTCATCCACTCATCATTGGCAAAGACCTGCTGGATCGTTTCGAGCCCTTACTGGACTTCAAAAAGCGAACTCTTTGGGCTCAAGTGCCAGAACCTCTCCCCATCCAGTCACACAGGCCACCCGAGCCAGACTGTCAGATCACAGAGGTCACGAGACTTTCCACAGAGCCAGACTGTCAGGTCACACAGTTCATGGGAACTCCCACAGCCAGTCACAACGACACAGACTTAGCACCAGGTCAAGTTTCAAGTTCGCTACCCTGCACCTTCCAGCTCACAAAAGACTTTAACAACTGCTGTCCCAAGGTCAAGACTGACCTGCAGCTACATGACCAAACTCATGCCCGCGCCAAGCCTGGCGCACTAAACAGAAAGCAGGGGTCACACCCGACCCACCCACCCGCCCTCACAGTTGCAGCGACTACACACTGCATAAGACTTTTACAGGCTACACTGCCTAACCCTGTGCCTCTTACGCTGACTCCGCTGTCTGCAACACCCAACATAGCGGACATGCGGGCTTCTGACACCACAACAAAGACTTTGCATTGCCACCGCCCATGCCCCTCCTACCGCCCTCGCACGCAGTCTAAACTCACTGACTGCCAGTGCCTCAAGCCGCTGCATAACATGCACGCAACATTAAGTGTTCTGCACCTGTTGACATCACAGCGCAAAAGCTTGTGATGAACAGTTGCAAAAGGGGGGTCATGCCAATGTTTATCTATGACGCATCATGTGCGGCACAACACAGCACCAGAGTCACTGACGAGACATTGAAGCAAGCGACCGGCTGGCAGAAAGATGTGACAAAACGGGGGCCAAGGCAAGCTAAACCTAGCTGCCACCCACAAAGTAAAAGAACTGCCCTGCCCAACCAAAGACAACCCTCGTTTGCCTCTTCCTTCCCTTTCTCTCTCTCTCTCCCTGTCATCTGTACCAGGTTGCTGCTGTGGGTCGTCATGCTGTGCTGTCAGCCATCCAGAGGACAGCTGCCACCGAGAGAAAAACTGAGACTCCTGATCACCGACTGTGGAACCTACACTCAGCCAGTGTATGGTCGACTCATCCAGTCCCGCCCGGTCTACAGAGCACACTACCCCAGCACCGCAGCCCCATACATCTGGGCAAGTGCCCAACGGACAGAGGACTCCCTCTCTCATGCCAAGGCCAAGGTCGAACACATGATCAACCAACTTGAGAAAGTGACTGTTACAAAATCAGGACTCCTAAGCACCAACCACCGCTCCAAACGGTTCCTGGGAGCGTTGCTCGGAGCCGTAGCTGCCGCCAGAACTCTTTAACATTGGTATGTCCAGTGTCAACACAGCCAACCAGACTGTGAACTCCATGGAACCACTGTTTAGTATCTTCCAGAATGACTTTGCCCAGACTCCGCTGATTACAGCGCTAACGATAGACATGCTGTGGGAGGTTAGCTCCTCCCATGACAGCCTAGCTACAGGTGCATTCCCACCGTACCTGAAACTCTTAAGCCTTGTGCGAACTGTGCTGGCTTCCAGCATCACCACGCCAGCTGACCCTCTACAAACACACCTTGCTTACTCTCTGGGTTGCGCCACACCACTTCACGTCAACCCCGAGCAGAGAGAAGTGGGTTTTCTCCTAAACCTACCCATCATCGAGTCAAACCGAGCCTACAGGCTCAAAGACATTGTCAACATCGGGTCCTGGAAAAGCAGGACCCAGTTCAAGATATGCACTCCAGACGTGGTGGCCTACCACGACAGCGACACCCTGCTGTACCCGGCCCCAAACCTGCATG
This sequence comes from Phoxinus phoxinus, assembly GCF_949152265.1. Classification (NCBI taxonomy): domain Eukaryota; kingdom Metazoa; phylum Chordata; class Actinopteri; order Cypriniformes; family Leuciscidae; genus Phoxinus; species Phoxinus phoxinus. Next base: position 20,154,289 of record NC_136896.1, on the reverse strand, counting down.
AGTGCACCTTGACCAAAGACATTCACTATCTCTGCCCTAGCAAGCCCTTCCTCAGAGACAACCCTGACGGAATCTGCGAGTTGCAACCCCTGGTCAGCCACACACGCTGCCCTGCTGAAGCTAAGCCTCGCACACAAGTCACAGAAACACAAGCAAAGATTGTAGGTGAACAATGGCTGGCTAACACACCTGCGCACACAGCCACTGTCACTCACGAACAGCATGATACAACCAGCCGTGTCAACCTGCTCAGCCAGAGTATGCCGACTCAAGTACCGACAGGTGCCATCTCACACCTCGGTAACCTGTCATGGTACCATCTTCCGAGCAAACCGTACCAGACAGCACTGGAACTCCCATCCTTTAAGAACTACAACGTCACCTTAGATCCAGAAGGAGATCTCTGGTTTGAGAAAAGGGGGTCCCAACTCACGAACATTGCTCCTGTCAACACAACCGCCAAGCCTGAATACCACTCACCTGTGTCCAAACCTGGACCGCAGCTGATACTGTTGTATCTTTCCAAGGTCACCGACCACGCCCCGACACTCGTCTTGGGCGTCATCCTGCACCAGACTCAACGAGATGCCAATATCCACCATCAAGCTCACAAACTCTGTGTCGGAAGGTTTCACACGGAATCCCCGGAAAGGGGGTGCCAAACCATCAGCCTAGCAAACCACCTGCCATCCATTGTGCTAAGTTGTTGTTCGATGAAGTCCATCCCCTGACTTAATCGAACAAAAAGGGGGATATGTAGCAACATTGACAGCTGCTTTTCAAATTAACGAATCGTGATTCTCTAATACACTTCATTCGTTGTCTGAACAGACAAGAGAGCGTGGTCTCTTTCGTCCCTTCCAACACACACACACACAAAGAGACATGTAACAGGACACCCAAAATTACTCACACCAAGGAACACATGTAACAGGACACCCATGTGTCCAGAGAGATAAGCACACACACACACCAAGAGACTTTATTCAACAGAATCATATTTAAGACCTCAACAAATGGACTTGATATTTTTGTGTTGCCATTTATGTGTCACGACCGATGTGGAATTGATTTCAATATCAGTATGTATTAATTAAACTTTAAAATGTCTAGACTAATGCATAATAATCAAACGTTGTATTCCTAACCATAACCTGAATGTGTTTGATACCATTTTAAATCTTGAGACCTAACGGAGTTGAATCTTGACTGCAAGGTACAATAATATGCATTTATTCTAGGAAATACCATACTTCTAAATATGAATGTTAAATTTGATCTCTCACATGACATAGTCAAAGTGGGCGTGTCTTTACAAACAATGGAACATTCTCCCGCTCCGGATCAGAAGATCCGATTCGCTCTTGTCCCAGAAGAAGGCGTATCCTTACATTCTTTAAAAGCCAAAACGCTCTTCCTGCTCCCTCTCTTGCTGCTGCCTTCCTCGTCTGCTCGTCATGTGAAGTCTCCGGTCAGGGACTCCCTCCCGGAGTTCCCTCCCTTTTATTTTCTTTATCTCAGTCTTGTGTTTAATTTTCAAATTCCACTTTGTTCGTTTCCACCTACGAGTCAAACGAACGAAGCCTGAATTCCTTCAGCAACTTCCCTTCCAAAGAGGCCTTCTTCAAAACTCCCACGAACAGCTTGCTCTGGCAACAAGCACGAGCGCGCGCACTCTGCTCCGAGAACACGCGCAGGCTGGACACAGCTCGTGCACACAAACGAACTTTGCAAGTATCAAACTCTAACGAGTTTTAATGTTTTAAGGTTTGTTTCGATTGATGGCTCTCTCAAAGGTCTGTGATTTTGCTATTCCTACGATCATTCGTGATCTTCTTCTCTCTATCCCTCAATCCGCGCGCGAACGGCGCGCCCCTCCTCAGAAAACTTTATCTCTCTCACTTTCTCTCTCTCATCTGTTATTCGTCTTGTTTGTCCACATGTAAGATATGTACAAACCTATAATCACTATGTGTAGTCCGTTATATTCTGTAGTTTGCATTTATTAAAACAATATATTCAACTGTTTCTGTGATCCGAGCTACTGCGCTCAATATTTACTACATTAAGTAGCTTTAATTTGATAAACACAAGGAAATTAATGTTCAAGGCCAGAAGGTTAATATTTCTTGGAGTTTATAAGAAAGGATAGCTTTATTGAGAAATGAATCACTTAATCTGACGGTTGGTCGCTGGACGAACAACGATTTGATAATTACATTAATTTCCCTTAAGGATTATCTCATAATCGAAGTTAAGTAAGATTATTGATATATGAATGAGGAATTATAATTCGTTGTGATTGATTATTCATATAATCCACTTTCATTTTCGACAATTTAATGTAACTGTAATATGCAAAATATTAATCATATTCATGATTAGTTATTAAAATTCCCTATGGATCATTTGAGCTAATTCATACGGACCCAGAGTCCAAGGCATAAGGTCTACAGACCCTATACCAACTAAGCTGCTGAAAGAGATGATTCCAGATGTCATAGATCCTCTTCTTAATATCATTAATTCTTCTTTGTCTCTAGGATACGTACCAAAAACCTTTAAGATAGCTATGATTAAACCGCTTGTTAAAAAAACCAACTTGATCCTACAAAACTAGTCAACTACAGGCCGATCTCGAATCTGCCTTTTCTGTCAAAGATATTAGAAAAAGCAGTATCCTCACAACTGTGTTCCTTTCTAGAAAGAAATTATATCTGCGAGGATTTTCAGTCCGGATTTAGACCGTACCATAGTACCGAGACAGCTCTCGTTAGAGTCACAAATGATTTGCTCTTATCATCCAATCGTGGTTGTATCTCTTTATTAGTGTTAATTGATCTTAGTGCTGCATTTGACACCATTGACCACAACATCCTTTTAAATAGACTCGAACATTATGTTGGCATTAGTGGAATTGCACTAGCATGGTTTAAATCATACTTATCTGAACGTTAGCAGTTTGTAGCAGTAAATGAAGAGATGTCTTATCGATCACAAGTTCAGTATGGCGTACCACAAGGCTCAGTACTAGGACCGCTGCTGTTCACTCTGTACATGCTACCATTAGGAGATATCATTAGGAAACATGGAATTAGCTTCACTGTTATGCCGACGATACTCAGCTGTATATTTTTTCAAAACCTAACGAATTCACAAAATTAACGGAATGCATAGCTGATATAAAAAATTGGATGACTAGTAATTTCCTACTACTAAATTCTGAAAAAACAGAGATTCTAATTATTGGACAAAAAACTTCCACACGTAATAACCTAGAATACTGTCTAACACTTGATGGCTGCTCTGTTAAGTCTTCGTCGTCGGTTAGGAACCTGGGTGTGCTCTTTGATACCAATCTTTCATTTGAAAGTCACGTGTCTAGTATCTGTAAAACCGCATTTTTTCATCTTAAAAATATGTCTAAATTACACCATATGCTCTCATTGACAAATGCGGAACAATTAGTTCATGTGTTCATGACCTCAAGGCTAGATTATTGTAATGCTGTACTGGGTGGCTGCCCTGCACGCTTAACAAACAAACTACAGCTAGTTCAAAACGCAGCAGCTCGAGTTCTTACCAGAACCAGGAAGTATGACCATATTAGCCCCGTTTTGTCAACACTGCATTGGCTGCCTATTAAACAACGTATACATTTTAAAATATTGCTGATTACTTACAAAGCACTAAATGGTTTAGCTCCGCAGTACTTGAGCGAGCTCTTAACGTATTATAGTCCTTCACGTCTATTGCGATCTCAAAATTCCGGCCAGTTAATAATACCTAGAATATCAAAATCGACTGCTGGCGGTAGATCCTTTTCCTATTTAGCACCAAAACTTTGGAACGGTCTTCCTACCATTGTCCGGGAAGCAGACACACTCTGTCAGTTCAAAGCTAGATTAAAGACACATCTCTTTGACATAGCATTCACATGATGCATTATAGACTTCTATAACTCAATGTTAGGCTGCATAGATTAGGTCAGCCGGAACTGGGAACACTTCCCTTAAATCCTGATGTACTCGTTACATCATAAGAAGAATGGCATCTACGCTAATTTTAGTGTCTTTGTTTATCCTGAGGTTTTCCCGCAGCCTGCCGGATCCAGGCCGTATCCAGATCTGATGAAGGACCTTTGCCTGGACCCGATGACAATGCAGTGCTGAAGTGCCAACTAGCCTCTCCCTATGGAGGATGCCTTTACCACTCTACAGATAAAGCATTGTTGAAAATTCGCATATCTACCCCATAGTGATAAAATAAAATTCTGTATCAAATTTATAGGCAGGACTATGGAAGTAAAATAATGCCAAATGTTTTTGAAATAAAAAGCCTGTTGAATTGCACTACTTGAAAAAAATATGCATTGCATTAACCATGCTTGTATTTTAATGAATTGTATTTTTAGGGCTTGCATTTTTATGGGCTGAAATTCAACATGGTTGTATATTTAAGCTGTGAATATTTCAAATCAAAACATTTAAAACACATTTTCATTAATAGAAATTCAATAATCCATATTCACCTTTCATATTTCACTTCCAAAATATTCAAACGGTTTAAAAATGCAACCTATAATATTCAACGGGCAATTTTCGGTCCATTTTATTTCACTTTACAAATTCGCTTTCACAAATTCAGTGGTTCAAATTCGACAGTAAATTCAACATTGACATCCAGGAACTGCAGGAAAAGCAGTAGATTACGGAGCATAATCTCCATCTGCTGTTAATCAACCTCTCCAGCAGGGGGTGCAAGCGCGTGTTGTTGACGAAGACCAGAGCAACAGTTAGAGCAAGCCATTCATTCATTCATCCATCCATCCATCCATCTTCTTCCGCTTATCCGGTGCCGGGTCGCGGGGGCAGCAGTCTAAGCAGAGATGCCCAGACTTCCCTCTCCCCAGACACTTCCTCCAGCTCTTCCGGGGGGACACCGAGGCGTTCCCAGGCCAGCCGGGAGTAGGCCTGTCACGATAACAAATTTTGCTGGACGATAAATTGTCCAAGAAATTATCGCGATAAACGATAATATTGTCGATCTGAGACCATTTTCATCTATGTGCAGGTGCATGTGCATGTTTACTGTGTTACCGGCAGTGTTGTGCCAGTTCATACTTAAAAAGAACTAGCTCAAAGTTCAGTTCACACAGATGATAATGAACTAGTTCATGTTCATAGTTCTTTTTTTTTTTTATGAACTAAGTTCACATATCTAAAAATGAACTAGTTTACGTTCATTTGTTATATTCTTTTAACAAAGATGTAGGCTATTATTAATAATAATAATGTTATTTCAACACAATATCTCGTTATTTCGAAATAATATGTGTGCGTGCATCTGTAAATCCGGTGACGCGTGTATTGATTTTTATTAATAAACAAGTGTTTTCTCTAAAAGTGTCGACTCGGCTGCAAAGATGAAGTTGACGATCGCCATCTCCGTGTGAACGCGCTTATAGAGAGAAATGCACATAAATAGGCTAAGCCTAATAATGGATTAAATAATCAGAGAGTAGGCTTTTTCTTTTTTCGTTTTGAATTATTTCGTTTAAAGACATTTCAAGCTTTGTGTATTTGATGTATTTGTCATGTCTGTGTGAGGCATACACTGAGTTTCGTTAAGTTAGGATGTGCTCTATGTGCTTCTAGCGCGGGCGCCTCCGTTATATTTGTTTCGTCGGCCTATTCATTAAATACAGGCAATTGGTTGATGAAAAATTGATTAAAATTAAGATACAATTTATACAAAACGAAATTCACTTTAAAGAAAGGCTTTCTATAACAACTTCAACTTCAACGGTCAAAATCATGTCTGACCCGCTCCATGTCTCATATTGCGCATCCTATCTTACTCGGTAGTGCTGTTCACTTTTCATAAATCAACATAAATGGAAAAAAAAAATAACATTATAATATTTTAACAAATATGAAACGCGCTTTTTTTTATGGCTACAACAGTATAGTAGGCCTACATAGCCTAGGCTACTCTCTATTTGTACAAATTTCTGCACATTAATTTAATTCTGAATTTTAAACACACAAGTTGAAAGGCATTTGTTCAAATCAAGTTCACGGATAATTGTGCGTGCATTTATTAGCCTAATCATTATGATACTAAAATCCTAACAGGCTATGCTATGTACAAAAAATCAGATGAGTTCTCTCGAAAAATCTCTCGTTCACGTTCATTGTATGAAAAGTGATTCGTTCAGTTCAGCGTTCGGCGAAAATATGAACGTCGTTCATTGAATGCGTTCATGCACAACACTGGGTTTTAGTCGATACTGTTTTACAACAAATGCGACATACCGGCTCGCTCAGGTTAAGTGGTTCACCACGGTCATTCGGTTTAAATCCGAAGTGCTCCCACACTGAAGCTGTCGCGTTTGGCTTTGAAACTGTCTCGTCTTTTCACTCTTCTCGGCAGTCGCCTCAAGCACTCCCGCCTTCCCACACAAAGTCCATGTGACTGACAAGCGCCGCCTCCCCACACAAAAGACAATGCAACTGCAAGAGGGTTCACTTCTCCTACGCTAAGGAAACGAGAGTTGTCATTCAGTCGCGGATAACAAACAAATATGCAAATTAAATTATCGCGGCTAGAAAAATTATCGAGGTCATTTTTTTTATCGTGCGATTAATCGATTTATCGACTATCGCGACAGGCCTAGCCGGGAGACATAGTCTCTCCAGCGTGTCCTAGGTCTTCCCCGGGGTCTCCTCCCGGTGGGACGTGCCCGGAACACCTTCCCAGGAAGGCGCTCAGGAGGCATCCGGAACAGATGCCCGAGCCACCTCAGCTGACCCCTCTCGATGTGGAGGAGCAGCGGCTCTACTCTGAGCTCCTCCCGAGTGACCAAGCTCCTCACCCTATCTCTAAGGGATCGCCCAGCCACTCTGCGGAGAAAGCTCATTTCGGCCGCCTGTATCCGGGATCTTGTCCTTTCGGTCATGACCTAAAGCTCATGACCATAGGTGAGAGTAGGAACGTAGATTGACCGGTAAATCGAGAGCTTCGCCTTGCGGCTCAGCTCTTTCTTCACCACGACAGACCGGTACATCGACCGCATTACTGCAGAAGCTGCACCGATCCGTCTGTCAATCTCCCGTTCCATCCTTCCCTCACTCGTGAACAAAACCCCAAGATACTTAAACTCCTCCACTTGAGGCAGGAACTCTCCACCAACCTGAAGAAGGCAAGCCACCTTTTTCCGATTGAGAACCATGGCCTCGGATTTGGAGGTGCTGATTCTCATCCCAGCCGCTTCACACTCGGCTGCAAACCGTCCCAGTGCATGCTGAAGTTCCTGGTCTGAAGGGGCCAACACGACAACATCATCCGCAAAGAGCAGAGACGAAATCGTGTTGTTCCCAAACCCGACACTCTCCGGCCCCTGGCTGCGCCTAGAAATTCTGTCCATAAAAATTATGAACAGAACCGGCGACAAAGGGCAGCGCTGCCGGAGTCCAACATGCACCGGGAAGAAGTCTGACTTACTGCCGGCAATGCGAACCAAGCTCCTGCTTCGGTCGTACAGGGACCGGACAGCCCTTAGCAAAGGACCCCGGACCCCATACTCCCGGAGCACCCTCCACAGGCCGCCCCGAGGGACACAGTCAAATGCCTTCTCCAAATCCACAAAGCACATGTGGATTGGTTGGGCAAACTCCCATGAACCCTCCAGCACCCTGTAGAGGGTATAGAGCTGGTCCAGTGTTCCACGGCCCGGACGAAAACCGCACTGTTCCTCCTGAATCCGAGGTTCTACTATCGGCCGTATTCTCCTCTCCAGTACCCTGGCGAGTTCCCTGGGAAAGTCATTCATTCATAAAAACTGATTTATATAAATGTAAGTGTATTTGTGATTATTATGAGGGCTGTTTTTATGTTTAATTCAGTGCCTTCACTGTGTAGCCTACATTCATCTTTCTCTACCGTGAACGAGATTATAATGTTATTCCCCCGATGCTGATGTACAGAACAAATGCTACATTTGAGGTAGACATATAGCCTATTTCTCTTGGTTGTTTAGTTGCCTTAACTTTATATCGCGGCGATGTGCTGCAGTAGGCTACTGGGGTTTCCCTCAATAATCCAGGATTGCTGGACATATAAAACGCTTATCTTAATGGACTAATACAGTGATATAAAAGACCAAACTCACACCTTGTTGAGAAGGCTGTACTATATGGCTACAGGCAAGCAGATTGACTCAGAATATGAACTTAACACGCAAAGTTTCACGCTGAGCGTTTCCCAGTGATATACTGGTTATAAAGTTGGCTTGACGTTGGACGTTCGCGCATTTAGGGACCGTCTCTAAAGTTTCATACGATATTAGGATAGGCCTGCCCTACACATTTCTAACTTCAATAGCAAACTTCTATTTATTTGAATAAATATATATTTTTTAATTAAAAGGTGTGCATCATGCCTGACACCTACATAACCACTTTAAAGTTGGTTTTATGACTGTAAGTCATTCTCTTCTAATGCTATTGAAGTTAGAAACGTGTATACCAATGTCGTATGTAATTTTAGAGACGGTCCCTAAATGCGCGAACGTCCAACGTCAAGCCAACTTTATAACCAGTAGCCTATATCACTGGGAAACGCTCAGCGTGAAACTTTGCGTGTTAAGTTCATATTCTGAGTCCATCTGCTTGCCTGTAGCCATATAGTACAGCCTTCTCAATAAGGTGTGAGTTTGGTCTTTTATATCACTGTAGTAGTCCATTAAGATAAGCGTTTTATATGCCCAGCAATCCTGAATTATTGAGGGAAACCCCAGTAGCCTACTGCAGAACATCGCCGTGATATAAAGTTAAGGCAACTAAAAAACCAAGAGAAATAGGCTATATGTCTACCTCAAATGTAACATTTGTTCTGTACATCAGCATCGGGGGAATAACATTATAATCTCGTTCACGGTAGAGAAAGATGAATGTAGGCTACACAGTGAAGGCACTGAATTAAACATAAAAACAGCCCTCATAATAATCACAAATACACTTACATTTCTATAAATCAGTTTTTATGAATGAATGAATGGCTTGCTCTAACTGTTGCTCTGGTCTTCGTCAACAACACGCGCTTGCACCCCCTGCTGGAGAGGTTGATTAACAGCAGATGGAGATTATGCTCAGTAATCTACTGCTTTTCCTGCAGTTCCTGGATGTCAATGTTGAATTTACTGTCGAATTTGAACCACTGAATTTGTGAAAGCGAATTTGTAAAGTGAAATAAAATGGACCGAAAATTGTCCGTTGAATATTATAGGTTGCATTTTTAAACCGTTTGAATATTTTGAAAGTGAAATATGAAAGGTGAATATGGATTATTGAATTTCTATTAATGAAAATGTGTTTTAAATGTTTTGATTTGAAATATTCACAGCTTAAATATACAACCATGTTGAATTTCAGCCCATAAAATTGCAAGCCCTAAAAATACAATTCATTAAAATACAAGCATGGTTAATGCAATGCATATTTTTTTCAAGTAGTGCAATTCAACAGGCTTTTTATTTCAAAAACATTTGGCATTATTTTACTTTCATACAGGACAAGTAGTTTGTATAGGCTTGGTTTGTAGAGAATTACAAACATGCGCACATATATTCAAACGCACATAACTATAGACAGGGGTGCACATAAGTGGTGCGCAGGTGCGCATGCACTACCCAATTAAACAATGCGTACCAGATTAATTGCCGCAACCCTCATTTGCGTACCTAAGATATGGGGATAGATAAGTGCGCAATCTGTGGTGTTGGATCAGAACGTCAGAATGTCCAAGAAGCAAGCTCCATTAAGCCATTTTTTTGGTGTCCCTCCACCTCCAAAGAAATGCCAGACTGAGTCTGAACCACAAAAGAAGCGCGTGTTCTCTGAAAAGTGGCTGCAGGAGGTCAGTTGGCTTCAGACAAATGTTGAACGCACAGAGATGTGGTGCAGAATATGCCGTGGAAATCCCACACTGGCGGACAAAACCGGCGCTTTTTATACAGGTACCAAAAATTTCAATCACCCAGCGTTTGATAAACATGCCAATAGCAAAGAGCACCAGAAGATAGTTCAAGCAATTGATAATGAAAACAGAAACAGCCAGGACCAGAGGCCCGGTCCACTCGACAAATGGAAAGGAAAACTGAATGAAGAACAACATCGGGCACTGTGTAATGTTTTTCTTTTAGCCTTTCACAAAGCGAAACACGGACGTCCCATGCGTTCATATGAGGAAGATATTCCGCTTCTGAAGAGGCTTGGAGTTAATGTCGGGACCGCGTATCATTCTCGAGAAGGGGCGAGCCGCATCATCCAGTGCATCGCACAGACAATAACTTCAGATTTGAGAGAAAAACTGCAAGCAGCTGAATTTTGGGGTGTGCTCTTCGATGGATCCGAGGATATAACAAAATCGGAACAGGAAATCGTGTACATTGTTTCTGTTTCCAGCAACGGACATTTCAGCTCAGATTTCCTTGGATTAATTAATCTTGGCGCCAATCGAAAGGCACAAGATATAGTGGATGGACTTGTGCAACTGTTCCACGCGCGCAGTTTAACGGAGTGGAAGACAAAGCTGGTCTCGGTATGCACGGACGGAGCCGCCGTCGACGTTGGAATGTGCAATGGGGTTGTTCCAAAATTACGTCAGATGGTGGACATCAGGGATTCCCTTGTGCATATTCTGTGCACCGCCCACACCCTGGAGAACTGCGCCAAGTCGGCTGATCGCGCAGTCCCATACTGTGAGTCATTTAATCAATCCGTAGTCCAGTTGCTAAGATTTTACTTAAAGAAAGGGGGTGCAAAACGGATTGCACAGCTAAAGGTCATATGTGAGGAGAAAGGCATAGCTTTTTCCAAATTAGGAAAGTTTCACAATATCAGATGGTCTGCGTGGAGACAGGAGACTCTTTTGAAAATATGGAGAATGTTACCAGCCATCCAGATTCAAGTGGCAACAAGTGATGACATGAGCCTGAAACATATCTGTACAGAGCGTTTTTGTTGTTTCCTGGCCAACATTCTAGATATTGGAAACATTTTACAGGTCACCTCCCTCAGGTTTCAGCAAGAGAAACTAACAATTGGTGAATGCAAAGATGAGCTCATGGTTGCTGTTGGTCAGTTTACTCTACTGATGGAGAGTGAAGGCAAGTACAGGAAAGAGACAGGGTCACATGCTGATGCTGACAGGGACAAAATCAATGTATTGAGAGCTCTTATTCATGAGTTTGAATGCAGATATGAATCCCTAAAATCATGTGATCAGTTTTTGATTTTTGATCCTACAACTTGGCCTCTTGAAATGAAAGATCTCCACAGTTTTGGCAACACAACTCTCAGTAACATCCTTGAGAAATATGAGGCCAACTTGTTTATTGACAGAGATTCCACTTTAAGAGAGTGGATGCGTTTAAAGCAAGCTGGAAAACGTTTGGCAGCCTCTTCTGTGCATGACCTGGTCAATGTAGTGAAGACAAGCAATCCTGACAGTTACTCCAACATTCAGAAGGTCCTTCTCTTGTCTCTTACACTGCCCTTGAGCAGTGCAGCATGTGAAAGGGGATTTTCACATATGAATATCATAAAAAACAAGTACAGATCCCGCCTATCGGACTCCCGCCTCTCATCTCTAATGCACATTCTGTTCTCTAAATTCACCACGGAGACCTTTGACCCGAAAGCAGCTGTTGACTTGTGGATGCAGACAGCTAGTCGCAGGCTGAACCAGGGAGAAAGGAGTAGGCCTGGTGCATCCACATCCACTGCTGTTTGTGAAATAGAGGAAGACAGTCAGAACGAGAGTGAAGATGATAATGATGAAGATGATGATGATGATGACATTCCGTAAGATAACAGAACCTTTAGTGCTTTAAGATAGTAACTCTAGTAAGCGCTTTAAAGTTGTAATTTCTTTGGTTTTCAGAGTTAGAAAAGCAGATATTTGCACATTTAATTTGCAGAGCTTGAAACAGTTATGTTATTTTGAACGTTACAAGGTTTTCAGACATTCTGTTGCACTTCTTCTCTTAATTTTCAGTTGAAATTAAAGTTCATGTGAATCATGTCACATTATCCATGCATCCCTCTAATTTGTTCCTCCCGTGAGATGGGTTAAGGAAAAAATGCATTTAAAAATGTGAGGACCAAGCAACAACCCCAGGTTCTCCCCTGAGAACAAGACCAAAAATGTTATGTGCACTCCTGACTATAGAATTAATTCTTGATGCGCACGTGCGTTTCTCACAGGTTCGCGTTTAAAGTCTGTGTAGAGAGAACGGTGTCGTCTTAGCGGCCCCTAATTTAATAACAAATTATCCTTTCGACGGAAGTGAATCAATCAAAACTAACTTTAGCTGAAAATAACATTCTTCAAGAACCGCTATAAAGCCAAAACAATCTGTTACCTTAAAGTATACGTTTATCTCTGTAAAGCAGCTTTGAAACAATCTACATTGTTAAAAGCGCTATACAAATGAATATGACTTGACGTGTGTGTGTGTGTGTGTGTGTGTGTGTGTGTGTGTGTGTGTGTGTGTGTGTGTGTTTTTTGCAGTTTGAATGATGTCCTGTATGAACAAAATGACAGAGTATGTTTTTATATATGTGTGTATATATATACACATATCTGTATAGATACACTGCCGATTTTGCAGGTTTTTCTACTTAAAGCATGTAGAGGTCTGTCTGCAGTCGCGCACCCGTTTTTAGGTGGGAGTGAATGGAATTAATGAGCTGTGTTTATTGAAGATTAAATACACTAGAGCCACTCGGTTTTTTATACTCTCTATTTCAGAGTACTTGCATTTTAATTATGCATTGGTATATAAACACAGTTTAAACAAATTTGAATAAAAGTTTTTTTTTAGACAATTCTGACCTACCCTACCTTTAAGCAACCTCACACGACGAGTGCTCTTTTCCTGAATACCATCACAATTGAAAATGTGACATTGATTTCATACAACAGTTCGATAAATGCATAAAATGTAGTCACTTACATTTTAGATGCAATTTTGACCTGTTTTTGTTCTGTTTCAGCAGCGAAAATAGTTAAACAAAGATCACAGCAGAACCATCCAATACTAACCAACTGCAGAACCGCAGAACCATACGTCATAGCAGTGTGAGGACGACAGCGCCAGCCTGACAGTCTGATGCCGGAAGTGGGCGGAGCAAGGCGTTATTTTCAAACAACGTTATTTTAAAGATTTTTTTTTTACGATTTAATGGAAAATATATATTTTATATATATCAAATATTATAAAAGATATGAATTATGTTTTTTCCTATTGTCGTCCTCACACTGCTATGACGTATGGTTCTGCGGTTCTGCAGTTGGACCTATCTCGAACCATCGCGCATCTCACTGCAACGTGTTTTCTCATTAGTGAATGATTCAGCATTTTGAACGAATCGCTTGACTCAAAGATTCAATGATCAATCATAAAGATCTGTCTCATTCATGAATGACTCAGTCGTTCGAACGACTCAATTTGTATGTGTCCACTTACAATCAAAACAAAACGTTGTGCTTTTGTAAAATAAAGAAATTAAACAGGGTGTGCTTTCTGCATCTCCGTCTCGTGAACTTTTTTTTCTTGAGCACGTCTCGAAAACAAAACTCAGCGAATACTTGTCACACATTTATGAGCTCTATATCTTTATAAACATTCAAGTGCATAGTTTTAAATGATCGGATTCAAAACGAAAACAAATATTATTGGGTCAGACCCCAAACTTTTAAAGAACGATTACATAAGGAAATATAATTTTTTTTATATGTAAAACTATATATATATATTTTTTTTTTACTTCTCAACTATACATTTATGCTGTGTTTTTGTGGAAATTTTTACGTTTTTTACCTATTTACGGAACTAAAGTGCAATGACCACATGTATCCAGAGAGGGCCATAGAGACTCATTCATTTTCACTTTATTTTTCTTGATGCTTCAACTTCTCCTCACAAATGTATGATATATATGTTGTGAATATTTATTTAAACATTTTGAAATACATAAATCTGTAGTTTTGTTTGTTTGTAAATTTGTTGTTGTTTTCTGATAAATATTTTGAATTATCTGCTTTTGCAGAATTATCAGTGTGTGTTATTATTATTATGCAGTGTGTGTGTATGAGATAGAAAGTTCATTCCACTTTGGGTTTATGCTCTAGGACCAGACCTTGATTCAAATGTTTTTTAGATTTATGCCAGGTTTGTTTATTTTATTGGCCAATTTCTGTAAAAATGCTCTCTGTTGCAGTCACATACATTTGTGTGTTTATGTGTGTGTGTCTGTGTGTGTGTATAAGATAGAAAGTTCGTTCTACTTTTTATTTATGCTCTAGGACCAGACCTTGGTTTATTTGTAGACATTTTCAACAAAATAGGCTATATATAGGCTATATATTGACAAACAATATAAAAAGTCAACATTTTTTTCATTTTCCCATTCATTTTCAATGTGGGGTCTTTTTGACCCCAAACACCTTAAAAGGTAAAAAAAAAAAATGTACACACTTTTAGAACAACCATATCAAGCCCAGTTTTTTTGTGCATGTTTAGATATATTATTTAGGAAAAGTCACAGAGTTTCATGCCCCTGAGATGAAGGTAACACTTTTAAAAAATGAAGGAAAAGTCCATTGGGGTCAGCCTGACCCCAAACAGTAATTAAGGGTGAAGTAATTTGTATAAAACCAACAAGATATCCAGTTTCTCTAACCCTTGCTCATTTGTTTTAATGTGACCACACCCACACGCGCAAAACATATAGACATGCAAATGCGTCGCACGAACGCGCTCATTACCTCAAAAACAAAGCGCTGCCAAACTTTATCAGTTCTCTGCTGTCGTCGAGTTTGGAAGACACGCTGTGAGATTATTGGATTTACATCAGAAGAAGAAGAACGCGATTTGAAGACAAGAATGATTTTAAGGTAAGAAATAATTCTGAATTATATTAGTGTTATTGTTGCATAAACTTCATATTTCCATTGAACTGTTGCTCGATGCTTCAGTAAATGTTCCCTGCACGTGCTATGAGTTTGAGTCAGTCGCGCGACGTGCGTTTGAAAAGCAAAACGCACCATGTTTTTACTCCAATCTCATTTCATAACGTCATATGCGATTGTAAACATTTGAAGTAACATGATAATCAATATATTTTTCTCTAGTGTAGTGTTACTGAAGTATTCCTTTTTAACGATGCCTGCTATACTATTGTTATTATTATTTTATTCAGCCCTCCACATATATGCCTACAAGGCACAACAAACCTGGTGTTCATTTTATATATATATATATATATGTGTGTGTGTGTGTGTGTGTGTGTGTGTGTGTGTGTGTGTGTGTGTGTGTGTGTGTGTGTGTGTGTGTGTGTGTGTGTGTGTGTGTGTGTGTGTGTGTGTGTGTGTGTGTGTATTTTTTAAATTTTAAAAAGCAATTTGAAAATAACATTATTCATGAACCGCTATAAAGCCAAAACAATCTGTTACCTTAAATTATACGTTTATCTCTTGTAAGGCTGGTGCCAGTTAGTCTGAGCGCCCCCTAGGTGAAACAAAATGCTCTCTTGGGAATTAACACTTGAACTGAATCTCACATATGCAGCTCACACCACACACACACCCACACACACCATCTCTCCCTTCAACCCCCTCCTCCTCACCTGAAATACACTGAAAACCTATGCAATGTTATGCGTGTATGAAAAAAGTAACTATATGTGTTTGGTCTCATTTAAAAAGTGTCTCAGTGCGCCTGGTAAAATGGTCTCACTCTCCCAATCATAATGAAAAGCTAAAAGAAGTTCTAAGATATGAAAAATGTGATGTACCCTCTGAAGGTGTGCATCCCCCTGATCTTCCATTCAAACTACCTCCTGTATGTAAATAAGTATTCACTGCCACAAGTACCAAGAAGCCATTTGGTTGCAAATTCTGATCTCACATTGGCGAACCCCTCAATAGGGGTCTGAAATCTAATTATAATGACAGACACTACCATTTGGTGGATTTCTGGGTTTATAAGAAAAAGGAGCAGAAGGTTCTGGGAGTCTGTAGGTTGACTGCCCACACAAGCGATGTGTGTAATTTTGTTGTAATAATCACTACAAATTCTGTGATTTCTGAACTATTGTTATGATATGCTTAAACTGATGATTTTATCATTTCGAATTGGACTTTGAACTATTATTTCATTACCTGGTCAATAAATCATAAACGTTTGATTTTATTCTGAACGACTCTGAGACTTATTTTTCCCAAGTAAGATTAAAGGATTCGTATGTTACCACAAGGCTGCTTCAGAGACATTAGCGACGGCTAATAGCTGATATTAGGAAGCTCGCAGACTGCTCGGGTGAGAGGATGAGTATGTTCGTCTAGGACCAGCACGGTGCTGGCTGATTAAATCTAGCTTGGACGCTTCCGATTACTTCTGTTCTAATTTAATGTTACTGTAAGTAAGTGCACGTGAACCATCACGGGCTTGGCCATTCCAAAGCCATTAAAGAGAAGTAAAGTTAATCTACTGGCGTCTTTAATGGTGGCCAAAACCTACTAAAGTAAAACGGTTGAATTAAGTTCCTGAAGGGCACCCGAGAGGGCTATTGAATATATCTTTGATTGTTGTGAGTAGGGATTATGGCAAAATCCTAGATATGTAGCCATTGCCTCAGCTCATAATCTTCAGGACTGATCACTTGTGTCGGAGACCTGGTTAAAAGCGCTATATAAATGAAGATGACTTGACAATCAAAAAGCCATTATTTTTTAAATCTCCTCATTCGTTGTGCAAGGTAATGTAATGATAGTGCCTGAGAGCACCTAATAGGGCCATTATGGGAGGGTCTTTGTCTCTCTCAGGTGTGAAACACTCAATATTCATGGGGTTGTTCACGCCTCTTCGCATACAGCTTTCTTACACAAGACATGTCTTACCAATTTTAAATTAATATATTGTCTTATCTGAATGAGTATTCAGGGTAATTTTCACAGTTTTGGAGCAAATATTCTAGGCTACGTGATACAATTTTCAAAAGTCTTGTGAAGAAATAATCAGTTTGGGTTTCATGACCTTATTACAGTGACTTTTTTTTGTCATTTTCACAAACCACGCAAAAATGTTATTATCTCAAAACTAAAAAAATGTACATACATGCTGCTGACATATTATTGTAGCAGAGTTTGTGCTGAATACAGTGTAATAAGACATTAGCCATGAAAATGTCACAAGTAACAGAAATAAGCACAAATGTTAGAGCATGTCAGGACCCAGAAAACCCCTCAGACCCCAGAGGGTTAAAATAGAGGCCGCTAAGACGACACCGTTCTCTCTAAACAGGCTTTAAACGCGAACCTGTGATAAACGCTGATGATATATATATATCAGACAAGTAATATCACTGTCTTGTTACTTTAAAAAATATATATATATTTATATAAATATACACACACTTAAAATATATATATATACATGTATATTCTGTTTTTCCCCTATTTTTAACATATATAGTATTATTATATATATATAATAATAATAATATATATTATTACAATTTTTGGATGCTAAACTATTCTTTATTATAGGCTTTGTACTTCACTCACGTTCCAATATTGAAAAATTATCCTCTTCACATGCGCAAAAATGTGCTAGGAAAAATCACAGTGGAGCGGTGCTTACTGTGAATGGTACGAACTGTGCAACTGACCATTTAAACAGAGCAGTGTAATTTTTATATGTTAGGTTGACTATTTTATTATTATATCTTATTAAGGCTATAATGAACATGCTGCGATTTCAAGATTGCAATGCTGGAATGCACAGTGTGTGTGTGTGTGTGTGTGTGTGTGTGTGTGTGTGTGTGTGTGTGTGTGTGTGTGTGTGTGTGTGTGTGTGTGTGTGTGTAATCATTATAGAGGAGACAGCTTGTTATTGGCGCATCAAAGAAATGTAAAGTAGAGTTATGAGCTCTGGGAATCTGATTATTTTTCACTGAGAGACGTAATGATTGCATGTATAAATGATTTTCATAATGGACAGTCTCCATTATGAAATAATATTTAAACTAGGGTTTCCAAACGTCCTCTTTTGCCCGGACACACTTTACGTACTGTCCGGGGCGTCCGTTTTATTTTAATAAATTCATGACATTGTCCGGTTTTCACTGTTTTTCATGGGACCATTAAGCATACTTTAAATTGACTGGCGCTTGCCTTTGAACACAAAACGCATGAAACCGGCGTTGACTTCGGCCCGTCTTGTTATAATCAAACATATTTATCCAACCTCATTTAAAAACAAGTCTGTCGGTGCCATCTTTTGGACATTCATCATATTGCATTGGTTTTCATTTCTTGTCCTCAAACAGAGCAGTAATCGGTTTATTTTTAAGCAGCAAAGATCAGCAGCAGGAGTTAGATTTCATTTAAGAACAATAGGCTATTGAACTCACAATTCAAGCAATCCACCCCCAAAATGGCGCTATTTTTAAAATGAAAATAAAATGCTCACGGCTGCACTGGCAATAACGCGTTCACGGCGAGGAACGAGCAAAACAGAGTGAATGTGTTTTAGTTCATTCCTACTGGACATCCGTATTTTACTTTTGAAACTGTGACATTGATTTCCTACAACAGTTCAATAAACAGTTACAATTAAGCCACTTACATTTTAGATGCAATTTTTTGTTCTGTTTCAGCGATGAAAATAGTTCCAAACAAAGATCACAGCAGAACCATTGCGCATCTCACAGCAACGTGTTTTTTCATTACTGAATGATTCAGCATTCTGAACGAATCGGTTGACTCAAAGATTCAATGATCAATCCATAAACATCTGTCTCATTCATGAATGACTCAGTCGTTCGAAGGAGTCGTTTGAACGAATTAATCAATGACTCGCTCATGAAGACGGTCACCTGACGACACCTAACGACGCTTTAGTGATATGTTTAAAAGTATCATTATTTCCAACGATTGTTAATTAACTTATATTTAAAACAATCTCATAACATTATTTAATGGATTGTTTTTTTTCAGTGTAAAATATTTAATTTGATCAGTCACAGGGTAACAGCCCTATAGTGTCTTATAGTTATTCTAAAAAATTTAATTCATGACTGTGCGCGTTCACGGCGAGGAGCGAGCATAACAGAGCGAACGTTTTTTAGTTCATTGTTAGTTTCATAGGCACTGATAATTGTGCGGAGCAGAGCGAGCATTTTCAACGAATTCCTTTTTTACTTTCGCTTTTAACTAAGCGATTTAAAAGCCCCCTCCGGTGTCACACGTAAACTAATAGGTGGGAAAATATCCTCACAGTTACATCCCTAATAAATATATGTTTATGTCTGAACTATTTTGATCTCATTTAGACCTTTCATGCTGGCATTGACGGTCATACATCACTAGAGGGCAGTATAGCCCTATGTATGACTTTATTTTTATTAAATAGCCCTATTCTGGCCTATTCTGTTAGTCGGAGCTAATGACTGTAAATTAGAAAGTTGTCTGGCTCGAGGAGAAAAATATACATACAGATTTTTGTGACTGTAGGTAAAACTAACCCCCCCCCCCCCCACACTTTTGTCAAAAGTATCTTGAAAGTGACACTTCCTGCTGCCAGTTGGTGGCGCTATAACTTTGACTCACAATAGTCACATCCATGTGATCGGCCTCTTACAACAAACACACTGCTGAAGTTTCATCAAGATCAGTTAATGTATGAAGACGTTATAACACATCGTGTTTCTCTTTTCTCACCAGAAATTTGTTTCCTCGCCACGGCCAAACCGTTCAAGATATCAAAAATCTGTCCGCAATGTAGCATCCTCAAAGTCTTGACTTCATGCTGACCGAGTTTGGTGGCAATTGAATGAATTGCCTAGGAGGAGTATTTCAAATTCCAGCGCAAGCATTCTCCAAATAACCCATAATAGCTGACTTCCTGTTGGGCTGGCATAAAACTTAGAGATCGAAAGTTGTTCGGCTTGATTAGATCAATATGTGTACAGAGTTTTGTATTACATGCAAGCGTGTTTGATATATGGACAAGTATTCGAATCCCATTCCAGGGGGCGCTGTCGAGCCCCCCTGCCACGCCCGGGTACCAGCTTCAGCCCGGCCCTGATGGCCCTGGGTTCTGACCTGTGTGCAAAGTTTCAAGAGTTGTCGAGCACGTTAAGGGCCCCAAAAGTGCCCGAGAAGTCACACACAGCAGAGAAAGGGTTCAAATAAAGCCCCCCTCCTCCTCACACACACACACACACACACACACAGACACTGAGAGAGACTGGCAAAATTCTGAGATATTCAA
The DNA here is from genome assembly GCF_949152265.1 of Phoxinus phoxinus. Classification (NCBI taxonomy): domain Eukaryota; kingdom Metazoa; phylum Chordata; class Actinopteri; order Cypriniformes; family Leuciscidae; genus Phoxinus; species Phoxinus phoxinus. The sequence goes on along the minus strand of NC_136896.1, from coordinate 20,133,945 downwards.
ACCAAAATATCTGACTTCCTGTTAGTCGGAGCTAATGACTGTAAATTAGAAAGTTATCCGGCTGGAGGAGAACAATATGAATACCGATTTGTGTTACTGTAGGTAAAACTAATACCCCATTTTTGACTAAAGGTGGCGCTACTGAGCCCTTCACCACGCCCGTTTCTGAAACGTTGCACATGTCTATTAGACAATAAATGTAATGTGTCTGTTGAGTTTCATGCAATTTCAAGCATGCTAAGAGTCTCAAAAACATCAAAAAAGAATATTAAAGTTTGATGCGTTGCCATGGCAACAGTATTTAAGATATTAATAATCCTTTCACAGGTCTACATCTGCCGTGTGTTTACATTATACACAAAGTTTGAAGCAAATCGGGTAAAAATAAGAGGGTGATTTCCAAGCATTTTGAAAGTGACACTTCCTGCTTCTAGTTGGTGGCGCTATAACTTTGACTCACAAGTCACATCCATGTGATCGGCCTCTTACAACGAACACACTGGTCAAGTTTCATCAAGATCAGTTAATGTATGCAGAAGTTATAACACTTCCTGTCTCTCTTTTCTCGCCATACATTTGTTTCACCGCCACGGCCAAACCGTTCAAGATATCAAAAATCTTTGCAATTTTTCATCCTCAATGTCTTGACTTCACGCTGACTGAGATTGGTGGCGATTAATTGAATTCTCTAGGAGGAGTATTTCAAATTCCAGAGCATAGGTTTTTCAAACAACCCTTAATAGCCGACTTCCTGATGGGCTGGCGTAAAAAGTAGAAGTGCGAAGGATATATGAACCGATGAGATAAATATGTGTACCGAGTTTCATATTAATTCATGCAAGCGTGTTTGATTTATGGACCAAGTTTTCGCCCTTTCAGGGCTTGGGCCCTAATAATAATCCTAAAGAAAACAAAAGGGCCTTCGCCCTATCAGGGCTTGGGCCCTAATAATTCTTAGAAGAACAATAGGGCTCTGTGCCCTTTCAGGGCTTGGGCCCTAATAATAATCCTAAGGAAAACAATAGGGCGTTCTCCTTTTCAAGGCTTGGGCCCTAATAACAAATAATCCGTAGAAGAACAATAGGGCTCTGCGCCCTTTCAGGGCTTGGGCCCTAATAATAATAATAATCCTAAGGAAAACAATAGGGCCTTCGCCCTTTCAGGGCTTGGGCCCTAATAATAATAAATAATCCTTAGAAGAACAATAGGGCGTTCGCCCTTTCAGGGCTTGGGCCCTAATAATAATAAATAATCCTTAGAACAATAGGGCTTTGCGCCCTTTCAGGGCTTGGGCCCTAATAATAATAAATAATCCTTAGAAGAACAATAGGGCGTTCGCCCTTTCAGGGCTTGGGCCCTAATAATAATAAATAATCCTTAGAAGAACAATAGGGCTCTGCGCCCTTTCAGGGCTTGGGCCCTAATAATCCTTAGAACAGGGGTGCCCAATCCTGCTCCTGGCGAACGACTGTCCTGCACAGTTCATCCCCAACCCTAATCAAACACACCTGAAGCAACCAATTAAGGTCTTCAGAGCACGTCAGGATCACTTGAAAAAATTAAAGGCAGGTGTGTTTGATTAGGGTTGGAGATGAACTGTGCAGGACAGTCGATCGCCAGGAGCAGGATTGGGCACCCCTGCCTTAGAAGAACAATAGGGCTCTGCGCCCTTTCAGGGCTTGGGCCCTAATAAACAGAGCAATTCCAATAGTGTCCTCGCACCATCGGTGCTCGGGCCCTAATTAATGTCCAAAACGAAATAAAGTGCATAACTGAAAAATAAAGCATAGGCTCAAAACTAATACAAACAGTGGGCACAGCGCAAGGTCCAACATTTGCATTCGACTTTTTAATTAAAAAAACACTTTTTGCAATTAGTGCTTTCCACCTGATAAAATGAAAGCGGCAAAACTGATGAAATGAACGCGGCAAAAAATCAACCAATCAGAATTTTGGTCGAGCCAGAACGTATCGACCAATAATCGACTATCTAGGAGACTGGGAGATTACAGCCCAAGAATGTGCTGAACAATAATTTTCATCACTCATTATTAATTTGGTACAAAAACAGGAAGAACCGGCAAGTCCGTTGACCCCAGAGGGTTAATATCATCATTTGTTTGGTACAAGAAAAACAGGAAGAACCGGCAAGTCCGTTGACCCTAGAGGGTAAATATAGAGCTAATATCCCTGATAAATCCTTAAGCACATGAATGAGCAGGGTGCTTTTTAACTTCACTTTTTCTATAAACTGGATATATACACACAGAAATTATGTAATGCTTACCTGACACCAGTGGAATAAGGACAGAAAGCTCTCAATGATGCAGAGAGAAATCTGACGTCTCCACTTGCGTTTGCACACTGTCGGCAGAGAGAGCAGCTGCTGTGCTGTGGCTCTTTTGCAGGGCTCTGGGGTTAGCATAAGTTGTAGCATATACTGCATGTCTTTTGATAGCCCTGAAACACACACATACACAAATGCTAGAATGTAGGGCAACTGTTTTGTGGAAAAAATTAGAATAGCATAAGTTAGCTATGTATTAAGTAAATGGTAAGGGCAAACAAAAAAAGGCATGTGTCAATATACTGGATCTGTGTATTAGGTCTTAAAGTGACAGCAGCCTAATATACCTGTTACTAATCACATTAAATAATTTGCACTGCAAAATTACAACTGCAATAAATAATGTTATAAGATTAATGTTTTAAATACATTTCTGAATATACAAATAAGAAAAACAAATGCAGGGTTGCCAACTCTCACGCAATCTGGCGTGACAATGACGCTTCCAGCATCAATCTCACGCACACGCAAGAAATGTCATGCCAAAATCCATTTTTCTCCCATCTCAATCCGTTAATTTTCTGTTAATGACTAGACTAGACCACAGCCTGTTAATGACAGGAGAGGAGCCCACAGCTGTAACATCTGCCTACAACGTTCTCACTGCAGTATTCTCTGATCTTAGATTCGCTGAAAAGCTTGCACTTGATAGGCCTACGTCAGTTGTGTGTGAGAGGTTCAGAGAGAGTTCAGAACATAGGTTCGGAGTCGGAGCCACTGGTGCGTGTTTGAAAGTTTGGATGACAATCAAGGTAAGCAGATTATAAAATGGTGTGCCTTTGTCACTACAGACGTAGCCTTGCCTAATCAGTCTGTGTGCCGAGAGTACAGACTTCAACTATAGTTGCAAACGTTGTCTGACGTGCGTTATGTGGGCTAGCTAATTGCTCAATAAAAATAGGCTCATGGTACAAATTACGTTTTGGCAAATCGGGCAAGTGGCATTTTAAAATTCCCCAAATTATCAAAGGTTGCCCAGATTGTGTTGAGCCTGCCACACTCAAATGCGGATGCTGAGCGAACCTTTTCAGTTATTGGCCTAAACAAGACTGACACTAGGAACAGACTGTCACTTGATGGGTGATGGGAAGTTCGGATCATTTTACTGACTCGCTTGTTCGATCTCGTTCATTAAAATGAACAAATCTTTTTTTGAGTCATTTCGTTCATTTAAGGGGCTTTAAATGCAGGGCTCCAGACTGCGACCAAATGGTCGCATTTTGCAACCAAAATTTGAGTGTGTGCGACTGAATTTTACATCCAGTCGCACATGTGCAACCAGTAAATTTGTTCCTTTTTTTTTTTACACGTTAAACGTGGTAGGGGCTTATCAATGAATCCGGAATGTGTGGCAGACCAATGAGTGAGAGAAGAATATGGAATGGCCACTGTAAGTGGCTAATGTGTGGAGGGGGAGGGTCCTAGAGATAATCGAGCGCGCGATTAAACGTCTGTGGGAAGGAGACGGAGACAAATATCACAACCTGCTATGTGCGTCTGAGCAACGAGCAAGCGAACTATTGACTCGTTCTTCCGACCTGCGGCTAGTGTGCCAGTTAAATTCACTTGCTGGCTTCCCAAATAATACATTACAACAGCGATAATAAAAAAACGTGAACAAAACGATTACTCTTCTTTGTAAACAATATTCAATGCGAGTGCCAAATACTCAAACACGACCTGTCATTTACGCCGTCATAATCCGGGAGTTGATAGCCCACGAGCGCAGACGAGACCTGAACTGCAGACGTTACCATCGGTGTTTGAACTAAACTCATCATTTATGTTTTGCCAATGTAAACATTCAAGAGGAAGACACGAAAGAGAACTCGCGTCTAGATGTGTGTGTGTGTGTGTGTGTGTGCGTGTGTGTGTGTGTGTGTGTGTGTGTGTGCGCGCGTCTGTGTGTATGCGTAGGCTACTCATCTCAGACAGCGAGCAAATATTGAGTTCTCTTTCAAGTCTTGAACTTGAATGGACAAATTCATACAAAAAGTATGTCAACATGTCCGTCTTGATGAGTATTCAGCAGACATAGTAAACATTCATAACAGTATGAAGTGAACATTAAGTGAACATTCATCACAGTATCGGTGTAGGCCTACAGAATCAGCTCTGAATTTAATAGCTTTTGTAACTTTAATAAGGATTAATCTTTAATTTATACAATCAAATATTCAATGTTATTTTACATTTTGATTATTTTATTCAATTTTTGTACCTGAAAACTAATGTTAGACCTACCTGAAAAGCATAGTTTATTTTATTAGTAGGCTATCTTTGCTCTATTGCATTTATTTGTGCTTTTGCTTGTGGTTAGATTAGTTGTTCTTTGTTTTTTGTTTTTTTTACAGTAGTCTTTTTTTCCCCTGAACATAGCACATACCGAATCATACCGAAACCGTGAACCTAAAACCGTGATACAAACTGAACCGTGTCCGTGAGCTATTTGAAACGTTGCAGCCCTAGTACAGTGTCACAGTCGGATGATGATTCAGAGTGAGAGGTTTTAGTGGCGAAAAAGGCCGAACCCACCATTTTCGGGAAGACTGGCAGCGAGAATTCAGCTGGTTGAGGTAATACTGTAAGAAGACGAATTCCATGAACTGTGAATGTTGCAGTCGCTACCCCATAACTGCGGGGAACATGAAGTTTGCCGACAGTGCAGGCACTTCACAGTTTAAACACAATACTCTATTTAAACACAATCTTAGCCTCAAGCATGCGGTGACATGTTAATAAATCAACTGCCGGTTGCTTTTAGAAGACAAGAGGCTGTAACGTTAAATCAGAGTGCAAAGCCATTGTCATTTCTGTATCTATTATCTAAATATTTATTAGTAATACACTGGAAATTAGTAGAAATGTGAATATTTGGTTAGTATGTTGATTTACGGTGTGTGCTCCTAAATTTTCTGGTTGTGCCCCTAAAATTTTCAGTTGGGGGCCACTGTGCTCCTAGTGAAAAAAGTTAGTCTGGAGCCCTGAAATGTTATACTTTTAACAGCCAAATTCCTTGAACACATCCACCTACGCAGTCTTTATCATATTCTGAATTAAGAAATCATTATAATGCAGTCAAAAATCATTTACAGGTAACATAAATAATTACTTTACCTTCCGAGTCTTTCGTTCATTTGTCACGTGATAGACGCAATGAACGATAGCCTTGAACCCTGCTTCAGATACGAACCTCCTGCAGCAGTGAAGCAGGCCTAATTTGTGAAGCTTGTGTGTTGTGGTTTTCTGGGGAGGTGGAGTAACTATTATGTGTCCCTTTTGTTTTGAGATTTCTTGTTGTTTTGGTGTTGTTTTACATGTTTGTCATTTAAATCACCTCTATCTTTATTTTTTTTATAGTGCAATCAATAAATTGTGTACATTTTGAAAAAGCGTTTCCATTATATTCTTTTTTTTTTTTGCATAAATCAGGATTTATAGGCTACTAAGTAAACAAGGACTGACATTTTTAAAATTAGGGTTACCAAACATTTTCTCCGTGCGCGCGCACTGATATTTTACAGTCTCTCACTCCAGCCAAAGTCGGCAACCCTGCAAATGTCTGTAGAGGAGTGCTTCCAGGACTCAAACTGTTGCTTCCCTTGAGGTGCTCTTTGGATGGGATAATCAATGTAACAAAAATTCAGGAAACTCCAAGGCACTCTCTTTAGAAAGATTAAAAAGCCTTTATTGTGATGGCTTGGTCATCTTAAACCTTTAAAAAAACTCTGACGCGTTTCAGGAATAATAATATCATGATAATCCTGGAAATTTTACCTCAAATGTGCTGGAGTAGCCTAACAACGGATCCAGCTGCAGATCAGCAAGTGCTTTGTTCTCTCATCGCGATATGAAATGGTGTCTGTAAACCACAAAATAATTTTCCAATTTGAATCGCTTTTCTGTGTTTGAATGAATGCACGGCACAGATGCATGCTGTTGTTTACTACAGCTGGCGCGTGTCTGTGTGTGAATGAATTTAGCTTTTAGCAAACTATCTATATTGCCTACTGAGATGAGTAAAAATCGACTGAATACGTTGAAATAAAATGTCTTTGTCGAAGCAACATATTAAACTGCAAATTAACATTTATGCCCTAATATATATTATAAAAGACGATACGTTACAGACGAAATATGAAAGACAACATTTCGTTTTGGATAGATAATAAAGTTTTTACTGCCACATCAAAACCTAATTTACAAGGTGCAAACAAAATCTTAAAAGGTCAATATAAGCATTCTCTTTAAATTATTTTTGTGTTTTATTAGTGACAAATTTGGGGAGAGGATAGCCTATATATTTCAAAACTTTCAGAAAATACGAATGAGAATTAACTGCACAATTACTAGAAATGTTTACCTTGGATATTATACAATTTGCAAGCATACACAGTTTGTGGAAAAATACACTTTTTTAAAGATATTTCCAACTGAACCAATTCTGTAGTAATATATATATTATATATATATATATATATGTGTGTGTGTGTGTGTGTGTGTGTTGTCTTTGCATTCTTTCTTGTGGCTCAGTGACACCTGAATGAAAGGCTCATTAGTATGCAGCATTAGCATACAGGTCTTTGTCTTCTCAGGTGTAAATTAGGACATTGTTGGATCATTCACGCCCACCTGCATATTGCCTTTCCAAACAAAAAGTGTCTTACAAAATTTTAATCAATCTATTGTTTAATGTGAACGATTAGCCCGGATGATTTTCAGATCATTTTGAAGTAAAAACTCTAGGCAACAACATCCATTAGTCAAAAGTATTGTGGGAATATGTGAAGTTGGTCGTATGTGGTCTTATATCAGAAAATTTAAGTTTGAGTTTTTTGAATAACCATGCATAAATAATATTCTCTCAAAAATGCAAACATCTACATACATGTTGCTCACATATTATGATAGCCATGTTCATGCTAAATAGAGTGTAATTACACCTTTGCCATTAATACGTTCATAAGCAACTGAAAAAAAATACAAATATCAGGGCATGTCAAAACATCTCAAGGACCCCAAAAACACCTTGGTCCCCAGAGGGTTAAAGAAGGGAGTGTTAGAACTAAACTGATGGTTTGCTCAAGGCTGTTGATCTGCTGAATTTCACACAATGCTATAACTTCTTGCTTTCCTGTATTCTGCTTCAGCTCACTTTCCCTTGGTAAACTGTATGCATGCATGTATGTGTATGTTAGAGTACCGGTAGTTTAAATGTTTAGTCTAGTTAATAAAGTCTTGTTCATATCACACATAAAGTTGTCCGTGTCTCAAGCTCATATCTGGAGTCACTAATCATAGATTTTTGGCTACAGGCTCTGAATAGTACTGTACAGTAAGAAAGACATTTCCCATGCCCCAGAAATGTAAATTTCTATGAATCAATTAATAACCAATATTGAGGGTTCACAGAACAAACAAAGTGTAGATATTATGAAAGATTCATTGTGCAGTCAGCTTCATTGATAATAACAGAGGTGTGTGAGATCACGATGAACTGATGTCAGCTTTTTAGGAATTATTAAGGGAGCGCACTTTGCGTGCATTCAGTCATGGCAATCCATGCACGCAGCCTGCTTGCTTTTATGTTAAATTAACTGTGGTTTGTGAATGTTAATGCTTTAATAACAAATAATTTATCAGGAGCATTTATGCTGATGTGTATGGTGGCGACACGTAGGCTAACATGAAGGTATTTCATGGAGGTACAGAAAAAAAAAAAATTTGCGGGCAGGAAAAAGTTGAGAACGTCAGTTATAACGACCCACGTATTAAAAAATGGTCGAGTTTAAATGGGGCTCATAATTACAGTTAATGTGTCGGGCCGGGCCGGGCTCGGACATAACGTGCAAGGATAGGGTCAGGCTTGATTTTTTGAACTTGTGAACTCCGAGTAACTCAGAAAAGTAGGCTACTTTTACTCAAGTAAATTTTGACCCCTGCATTTTGACCTTGTTGTTTTGCACTTTCTTTTGCACTTCAGTGTTTTACAGTTTGTATAGAGTTTTTTAAAATTCAGTTGTTGTTTCAGTTTTTATGTTGTTTTGCACTTTGTAACACAAATATTTTTAAATATTTGAATAGTTTGTTAAAATTGCACATCATCGAGCCACCGTTTTAGCCCCGCAAAAAAAATCCTGAACACAGCAACGGTGAAGAACTGTTTTACGGTCTAACTCCACAATTCAGTGCTTCACAGTTCACAGTCTTTGTAATGTGTTTTAGCAATACATTACTAACATTTAGAATGCGTTTAGATTTTTTTTTTAGAATTGCCAGAGGAACGACGCCTTGTTGTCCCTTTACAACGAGGAAAAAAGTCACTCTCCAAAGCTTTCACCCTTTTTTGTTTCTTTATTTCTCACATTCTCTTCATCCTTTAAGAACGTAATACACAAATATAATTCAGACTAAGTACTGAATTTAAACTAGGTTAAATGTCAATGTGTATATATATATATATAATGTATAATTTACTATTTGTTATATAAATTAAATAAATGCAGCCTGTAAGTGGCAGCCTTGAGAACCCGGTAATTACATAAACATTTAATAAACGTACTCGGTTACTAACGTAACCTCAGTTCCCTGAGAGATAAGGGAATGAGTATTGCATAGCTATACGCTATGTGAAAACTCCTTTTCTTGAGAATATTGAAGCCTTTATTTTAAAACGCAGTGCAGCTGCACAGGAAGCACAGTGCATGCTGTCTAATAGGGGTGGGAATCTTTTACCATCTCACGATTCAATTCGATTCCGATTCTTCAGGCCACGATTCGATTCAAAATCGATTTGCGATTCCAACAGATTTTCGATTCAAAACTATTCAATTTTATCCATTATGATTTCTAATCGGGTTTCTGATCATGATCTACTCTCATCTGCTTTGCTATACAGAATGACAAACGGAGACATTAAAGTGTCTTTTTCACATTTATTAAGTTCAATTCTCAGGGAAGTGCCTTTTATCAAAAACATTGTCTGGTTCTCAATTGCTACTCATTAGTAGCTAGCTATAAAATAAGTTGGAACAAAAATAAAGTGCTTCTTCATAATACAAAATGTTTGAAAATAGATGCATTTCCCAGGAAAGTTGCAGTTTACCACAAATATCATGTAGAACACAACCGGTGTAGACAAAAAAAACATCTATATTTCTCAGTCAGACTCCGTAACTTAAAGAATAACAAGTTATGAAAATAAAGTGCTTCTTTCAAAATGAAAAATAGTACCCCTAAGCTACCTGGCGATGAAGCAGGCGATAGACCGAGTTTTTTTTTTTTTTTTTTGCCCTCTCGGAGATGGCAGGGAGTTTCGTGAAGCACTGCAGTGTGCGTTGGTCTGCAGCTGGCGGCTGACTGTACGTTCACACCGCCGCCGACTTGAGCTGCAAAAAAGCTATGGCCGGCCTGTCAAGGACGCTTGTCAAAAAGTACGGGAATCTTGTTGACGCTTTGGCCACTCTGACGTAGCAGCATTCAGTGTCACCATGAAATGTTAACAGGAAAAACAAGCAATGCATTCGGCAGTTTAGGATATCACACAAGATTTGTCAACACAGAAAACATTTCATCACTGGAGAGTTTTTTTTCCCGACACCATCGTATTAATTGATTTTGATTAATATGAGTGAGGGAGAGAGAGAGCAGACAGCGCTCGGGTGAGTGCGCGCGCGCGGCAGGGGCTCTCTCTCTCTCTCTCTGCTCGTTATATGCCCTGTCAAGCACGCCCTGTTAAACTGACAGGACTTAAAAACACATGCAAATGATACACTTTCACTCTGTGATGGTTAAACTGTGCAATTAATTATTTTTTCTCTGAACTAATGTTTTGGTAGGAACGAAAGATCTCCCTCTCATCCACATTTGCTTCCTCTTTGTTTCAGTGATTTGCCCGCTCACGTTCAAAAACCGGCTGCATGGTGACGTCCCGTATAGGCTAGTTACAAAAATGGAGGCGAACAGCCAGCTGATTTAATTTATTTATTAAATCGATTCTTGGACATTTCAGATCGATTCTGAATCGTTGCAAATGAGAATCTAGATTCTTCTGTGAATCGATTTTTTGGCACACCCCTACTGTCTAAGCACGCTGATTGGCTGGGCTACTGTACAAACCTATGGCGAAGCAACGAGGCAAACCTATCAGGGCGCAGAATGTGTGTGGCAGCTGACTTATATAAGCGGCCCATTTCGGCATAGGACAACAGCACCTGGACGTGCAGCGTAATAGCACGGCCGGCTACACAATACTCATTCCCTTATCTCTCAGGGAACCGAGGTTACGTTAGTAACCGAGTACGTTCCCTTTCGAGAACGGTTCACTCGTATTGCGTAGCTATACACTATGGGAACCCATTTTAACCCTCTGGGGTCAGCATTCACGCCGGCGTGATTTGCGCAATTTTTTTCACATAGCAGCTAAATAGACTTAAAATACTCCGTCATTTATGGTCATACAGACTTAATAAATATGAAAAAAGAATCTGTGAGATGTCTACTTTTGTATGTGTACACTTACAATCAAAACAAAACGTTGTGCTTTTGTAAAATCAAGAAATTAAACAGGCTGTGCTTTCTGCCTCTCCGTCTCGTGAACTTTTTTTTCTTAAGCACTTCTCTAAACAAACAAAACTCAGCGAATACTTGTCACACATTTATGAGCTATATATCTTTAGAAACATTTAAGTATGTAGTTTTAAATGATCTGATTCAAAACTAAAACAAATATTCTCTGTTTAAGTCATTTGTATGAAACCAACAAGATATCTGGTTTCTCAAACGCTTGCTCATTAATTTTAATCAAACGTCTTTTTATTAAAGCATATCATTTAACATACAATACACTTGTACATTTTGAGATTTTTTCTTTTTTTTATAATGAAATAAAAAATAAAATAAAAAATAATATAATTTAGTTAAAAATAAAAATAAAATAAAAGATAGGAAAAAAATAAAAATAAATAAAAGTAATATATATATATATATATATTATATAATATATACACACATAAATGAATACATAATAATAATAAAAATAATAAAAAATTCTAGTAAACAGTCAACTTAAAGTAGTACAACATCAAAACAAAACAATTAAACGCAATACAAAAACGATGGCAAGAACACCATCAGGCTGACCACGATCCCCCAGGCTGACCACGATCCCCCACACTGTCCCAACCCCCTATCTGCCCGTCTAACCCCATCCCATGTATCTCACCCCACCCACCCTACCTCATAAAGACCTTCCCTCTAAACCATTACAAATGTCATATATAGTGTGCGGACTGTTGTACTGGATTTGTAGTTTTTAAGTATGATATGAAGGGTTTCCATGTTTTACTGAATAAGTTGAGCCTGTCTCTCAGCGTATATCTTATCCTTTCTAAATGGAGTGTGTTAGTTAAATCCTCTAACCACATCTTAGAGGTAGGTACGGTTTTGCTTTTCCATAGGATGAGGATTAATCTCTTTGCTATTATGAAACAATAAGAGAGAAAACGCTGTTGTGACACACTCAGTTTCCTGAAGGTCTCCGATATTCCAAGAATAATGAACATGGGCTCAGGTTTTATTGAAGTATTTATGACCTCAGACATAATGTTGCATATATCAATCCAGAACAATTGAATCCTTGGGCATACGGCAAAACTATGGAGAAGTGATGCTACGGAAGAGTGGCACTTATCACACATAGGAGACACCTCTGGGTATATATTATGTAGTTTCTCCTTTGAGTAATGAAGCCTAATGTATAATTTTAAATTGGACAAGGCAATGTCTTGCGTTATCTGAACAATTATTTATATTTTTGAGACTTTCTTCCCATAAATCGTCTGGAATAGATTCACCAAGTTCCTCTTCCCATTTACGCTTATAATTTTCAGTCGATGGGGAGCTTATTAATAAGAGATTGTTGTAGATGCGGGATATCAGTTTACTTTCGTTAGGAGACAATTTCAGACAGTCATCTATTTTAGATTGTGATTCAGTCTCAAATTCTCTTGAGTATTTCCGAACGTAGTCCCTAACTTGTAGGTCACGAAAAAAATTATTATTCCCCAGCTCATACTTCCTCTGTAGTTGTGTGAATGAAGCAAAGACGCCTCCCACGTATAAGTCACCAACACATTGGACACCCTTCTCACTCCATGTAGAAAAGGCTCCATCCAGACTGGAGGGGGCAAATGTGGGATTTCGAGTGATGGGTAACAGAAGAGAGATTGGTTTAAGATTGAAGGTGGTCTTGATTTGTTTCCAGATGCAGATCATGCTATGTATGATGGGATTGCTATTATACAGGGACTTATTAACCGCGGCCGGGGCTAGAAGGACCGCGGCCATAGAATACGGGTGGCAGTCCTCCCGCTCCAGCATTAGCCAATCAGACATTGGTATTGATGTGTCCAACCAAAAGGTAAACATCTTAATCGCTGAGGCCCAGTAATATAGCAAAAAATCTGGGAGTGCTAATCCCCCATTTGGCTTTGGCCTACAAAGATGTTTTTTACTTAATCTGTGAACCTTGTGTCCCCACAGAAACGGAACTATTAGAGAATCTAGGTCTTTAAAAAATGTTTTTTTTAGAAATATTGGAATGTTTTGCAATAGGTATAACAATTGCGGGAGGAAAATCATCTTTATAGCATTAATTCTCCCAATTAAAGAGATTGGAAGCGTGTCCCAGAATGATATTCTAGTCTGTAAACGCTTTATTAGAGGGGGGAAGTTTGCCTGGAATAGAGATGAGTACTGCTTTGTCACTTCTATCCCCAAATAGGTAAATTTCTCTGGAGAGACTGCAAATGGAAAGTGATCTAGGTGTGTTAAGTCACTCATATGGACCGGCATTAAAACACTTTTAGTCCAATTGATCCGATAACCCGAAAATGTCCCAAAAAGGTTGATTTTGTCAAGAAGATTTGGGATGGTAATTTGAGGCTGCGTTATATATAAAAGGATGTCATCTGCATATAATGATATCTTATTATTTGTGTCTTTGGTCGAGTATCCATAAATCTGTGGTTCCATTCTGATACATTGGGCTAGAGGTTCGATAGCCAGTGCAAAAATTAAAGGGGATAGTGGACATCCCTGTCTTGTCCCTCTATGTAAGCTAAACGGGGAGGATATTGTCCGGTTTGTTAAGATTTGAGCCGTGGGATTCTTGTAAATTAGTTTAATTAGTGACAGGAACTTATTTCCGAAATTAAACCTATTAAGAACTTCAAATAAGTAACACCACTCAATCTGGTTCAAATGCCTTCTCGGCGTCAAGTGCGAGTATGACAAGATCAGTAGATGGACCTCTCTTTGTATATATAATATTAAAAAGACGTCTAAGATTGAAATTAGCACTCCTATTTGGTATGAAACCCGTCTGGTCCATATGAACTAGCTTTCCCAATAGAGGATTCAGCCTGTTAGCCAGTATCTTGGCAAAAAATTTCCCATCGACATTAAGGAGGGAAATAGGACGATAAGCGCCTACTTCCTGTGAGTCCTTCCCTTTTTTGTGAATTAATGTGATCACAGCCTCAGTTAAGGTGGGGGGTAAATTACCCTGTATCTGGGCATTATAATATAATTTCAACAGGTAAGGAGATAGCTTTTCACTGAATGTTTTGTATAATTCCCCAGGAAGTCCATCAGGACCGGGTGTCTTATTACTCTTTAGGGAGGCAATGGCGCTCCGAACCTCTACAATTGTGAGGTCAGAATTCAAAGAATCACAATCTTCCTCGCTCAGTCTGGGAAGCTCACATTTGTCTAAAAATGCATTAATAGTTACAGAGTCTGAAGTGGTTCAAGAAACCTGTCATTGATATCTTTAGGCTTTGTAAGTACTGTATTATTGTGGGCTTTTATCTTGTGTATCGTTCTGTCGTTTTCCATTTTTCTGAGTTGTCTAGCTAGTAGTTTGTGCGGTTTATCACCAAATTCAAAATATGTTTGCCTAGTAGAGGAACGCTTTACTTAGTTTTGACGAGATAATTTTGTTATATTCATATTTAAGGGTTGCTATTTTCCTGTGCAATATAATAGAGGGGGAGTGTGCATTTTCTATGTCAAGTAATTTAATTTGATCTTCTAACTCTTTTAATTTGGTTTTGTTTACTTTTCGCCTAGAAGCTTCAAACGATATGACACAGCCTCTTATGTAAGCTTTGAATGCTTCCCAGAGGATGGAGGGAGAGGTATCAGGGTTGTCGTTCATTTCAAAGTATAAAGAAATCTGGTCTTTTAAATATTCGCAAAATTTATTTTCAGTGAGTAAATGTGAGTTAAATTTCCAAGAGGCGTGTGGCTTATCTACATGCTCTAAACACACACCGAAAAGGTGAGTGGGCTGTGATCTGAAATTACAATGCTGTGATATTTAGCATTCAATGTGGATGGTACGAGTCTGGCGTCCACCAGGAAGTAGTCTATTCTACTGTAGGAGTTGTGTACAGGTGAATAAAATGAGTAGTCTCTACCTGAAGGGTTCATCGCTCTCCATATATCCAGTAAGTTCGTGTTATTAATGAACGCATTTAAAAATTCACTAGAGGCGTTTCTTGGGAGTCTCCTCGTGGAGGACCTATCAAGATATGTGTCAAGGACAGTATTAAAGTCACCCCCTATTATTAAGTGTGTTTGTGAGATGTCTGGTATCAGTGAAAAAACCTTCTGAAAGAATACGGGGTTATCTATGTTCGGAGCATATATATTTACTAGAGTGAGGTAAATGTTGTGAATTTCACCAATCACTATAACATAGCGGCCCTCTTTGTCAGTGATTGTTTTTTTCTGTAGAAAGGGCACACCTTTTCTCAGTAGAATGGCTGCACCTCTTGCTTTGGATGAAAAGTTTGAGTGGTAAACTTCCCCTATCCACTTCGCTTTTAACCTGCCATGCGAGCTACTCTTCAAGTGAGTTTCCTGTAGGAACATAATGTCTGAGGTCAGTGACTTTAGGTGGGTCAAAATTTTACCTCTCTTGACTGGGTTATTTACTCCACGTACATTCCAACTGGAAAATGTGAGACCCTTCATCCGTCTGTTGTGATTGTTTAAACTATCATACATCGTAAATATGTGATCAGTACAGTGTCCGTAGCAGTATAGTTGACAATGTGTATGATTTGAGTAAATGGTCTTCCTATCCCTCCCCACCCCTCTACCCCAGTCCACCCCATAAACATTATCAAGGTCAGCCCAGTCCCCATAGAAACGAATGAAAACAAAACTACTCTAGCCAATTCGAAGTGAATATGGCACGAGCCTTCTTAAGGAAGTACAGATAAACCAATAACTTGGTGGCCTGATGCTAACTCCTATCTGTGATCCCATAGCATGGCAACTTATACAAAATTTGCGTAGTTTAGTGAGAAAAAATAAAATAAAATTATTGGAGTGCTATAGTAACATATGTAGTATCAATGGGCGTGCGCGTGCATAAACACACAGAAAACTACGCGTGCGCACTTTAACACACGAATATTAAACATATACACAGGCCCACACGCCCATACATATACGTATACCCATACTCAATATCTATAGCTATGAAGGAAAACTGTAATCAAATTTGAAAAAAATATTACATTTAAATATGAATGACCAAAAACTTAACTGAGTTGCAACTCCAACGGAGACAGTAACGCGATATATTTTAATCTTTCAACAGTGAGCCATTTTCAGACTTTAAAGAACTAAGTTAGTTGAATAACTGTAGGGCTCTAGATAAAATATCAGAAAAAGAGAGAGAGAAAAGTAACAGTGCAAACCTCGATCTGTATAAGGCAGGACATAACATTTCCCAGTTATTTTTCTAATGAGAATGGCGGTTTTACAGTCAGAATGTGAGGCACCAGCTGTGCGTGTGTGCATGAGTGTGTAACTCACGTGGACAGGTAACAGCTATCGCTGTGCTACCGCCAGTCGTAAAAGCGAACTAATGCACCAGTAACGTTACATAACCACCACTCTGAATAACATGATTCTCCGCATCAGTTTAAGAGTCTTTCTGTCTCACTTCAGTCGAGTCCGTCGTCGTGAGGCGTTCGGCATATTCCTCCGCCTTTTTGGCATCCATAAACGAAATCTGTGTACCGTTATGGGTTATCAGGAGTCTGGCAGGATAGAGGAGGCCATACCTGACCCCAGGTCTGCCCCGTAGCAGCTCCCTGGTGCGGTTGAATAATGCCCTCCTTTTAGCCACGGCAGGCGGGTAATCCGGAAAGATTTCGATCCTTTTACCACCGTGGTAGAGCTCTTTCGCCGTTGCAGCCTTGCGTAGGATGTCCTCGAGCGTATGGAAGTAGTGCAGCCTCAGTACAAAGGGTCTAGGTGGCTCATGAGGTTCGGGCCGTCTTCGGAGGGTCCGGTGCGCTCTATCAATGAGAGGCTTCTCATCCAGGGACAGCACCTCTTGCAGCAACCCGGCGATAAAGTCTCTCGGCCTGGGTCCCTCGGTCCCCTCAGGGACTCCGATGACCCGGATATTGTGTCTCCTCGAGCGCCCTTCTAGGTCTTCGCATTTCTCAGTTAGTTTTTCTACCTCAGAGCTCAGGCGGGTGACTTGACGGAGTGCAGCGACATCGTCCGACTGGTGTGAGGCGGACTTCTCTATCTCTCCAATAGTGTTAGCATGTGAGGACGCGGTTTTCTCCAGGGCCGTAATGGAAGTCTGCAGTTCTTCTGTAGTTGTAGCCAATTCGCCTCTCAGCACGGTGTACATCGTCTGTATACGGTTGTCAATAGTGGCGCATATGTCATCTTTAATCTGCGTAATTTCATTTCGTAGTGCAGCAATAGCAGCCAGCACGGCCCGGTTTGGTGGGTCCGCCTCCTCACTCAGGTAATCGGGCTCCACCACCTCAGCTGAGCCCGAGGGTTGATCAAGGCCTGATTCTTGGTCGTTCTTTTTGGATTTTCCCTTTTTTGACATCGTTCTCTCCTTTTATGTTTAGTTTTCAACTGCCTTATGTTTTCTTATGTCACTCCAAAGCACTTTTAGGCGGATATACAGATGTTTAGTGTATTAATAAAAGAAAAGTTACCAGAGCTATGTAAAACACGTCTCACTCCTCCATTGCTCAACAGCGCCCCTCCTGCTCATTAGTTTTAATGTGACCACACCCACACGCGCAAAAGATATTGACGTGCAAATCATCCATGTGTCTCGCAAACGCGCACATAACCTCAAAAACAAACCGCCAAACTTCATCAATCCTCTGCAGGGTTGAATCCTGATCCTGATCTATTGCTCCTGTCTGCCTCGCTGTGACTGCTGCTGCTGCGAGTTTGTTTGCTTCGAGGCTGTAAGCTCAGTCTAAGCCTCGTATTAGCTTAGTATTTCTTTCTGTTTTGAACCATCATTTACTATCATTTCTAGTTGTTTATACTACTGAATACAGCTTACCCAACATCTCCGATTAACCTGACATTGCTAGCTTCCGTTATTGTTAGCACAACACGCTAACTCGCTAGCCTGTTAACACACCCCCCGTGCGCTCAGTTATTTATTTTTCTCTCACGCGCCAGCACCTTTGAGTTCATAAAAGCCCAGGTGAGTAAGAATCAGTCAACGAACATGGTGAGTAATGTCTTGTCCTGTTATTGTCACCTGCAAATCATGTCAAGTGAAGTCATCTTCATTTATATAGCGCTTTTAACAATGTAGATTGTTTCAAAGCTGCTTTACAGAGATAAACGTATAATTTAAGGTTTGTAGTAAGATAATTTGTGTGTTTGAATATATGTGCGCATGTTTGTAATTCTCTACAAACCAAGCCTATACAAACTACTTGTCCTGCCTATAAATTTGATACAGAGTTTAATTTTATCACTACGGGGGAGATACGTGAAATTTCCACAATGCTTTATCTGTAGAGTGGTAAAGGGATCCTCCATAGGAAGAGGCTAGTTGGCACTTCAGCACTGTGTTGTCATCGGGTCCAGGCGAAGGTCCTTCGTCAGATCTAATTATATCATATGGAACCGATCCAACCGATATAGATATTATACCGCAAAGTGATGATGTCACTGATCATTACATGGTAACTTGCATACTACGTACGGCTGAAATGTGTCATGTTGCGCCGCGTTATCGACCAGGCAGAACAATCCTTCCAACTACTATAGATAGATTCTTGAATAGCTTACCTGATCTATCTCAGCTTTTCAGTGAACCCAAACAAACAGATGAGCTAGAGGAAATGACTAGCAGTATGAGCACCATTTTCTCTAGTACATTAGAAATTGTTGCACCAATTAGATTAAAAAAGGTTAGAGAGAAAACTAAAGCACCATGGTACAACAGTGCTACGCATGTTATCAAGAGAGAAACTCGTAACTTAGAGCGCAAATGGAAACAAACAAATTTAGAGGTCTTTAGAATCGCGTGGAAAGACAGTATGTCACGTTATAAAAAGGCTCTAAAAGCAGCCAGGGCTGAGCATCTCCGCAAACTAATAGAAAATAACCAAAACAATCCAAGGTTTTTATTTAACACCGTGGCTAGACTAACAAATAAACAGACATCACCTGAACAAAATATTCTGTTACATTTTAATAGTAATGATTTCATGAATTTCTTCACTGAGAAAATAGAAAGCATCAGAAACACAATTGTAAATGTACAATCTTTGACAGCGTCTTATGATTCAGCCTCAATTATCGCCCCTCAAGAACAACTACAGCGCTTTACAACTATAGGACAGGAAGAGCTAAATAAACTTATCACTGCATCTAAACCAACAACATGTCTATTAGATCCAATACCCACTAAACTACTGAAAGAAGTGTTACCTGTAGTGGAAGAGCCTCTTCTCAATATTATTAACTCGTCTCTATCTTTAGGACATGTTCCAAAAACATTCAAGCTGGCAGTTATAAAACCTCTTATTAAGAAACCACAATTAGATCCAAATAACCTAGCAAATTACAGACCCATTTCAAATCTTCCATTTATGTCTAAAATACTAGAAAAAGTTGTGTCCGCTCAACTGTGCTCTTTCTTGCAAGAAAACGATATCTATGAAAAGTTTCAGTCTGGATTCAGGACACATCATAGCACAGAAACTGCGCTGGTTAAAATTACAAACGATTTACTTTTAGCTTCTGACCAAGGCTGTATGGTAATTTTCTTCTATTAAATTCAGATAAAACGGAGGTATTACTGATTGGTCCAAAAAACTGCCCACAAAACCTCTTACAATACAACCTTAATCTAGATGGACGTCCTGTTACTTTATCCTCTACAGTAAAAGACCTGGGTGTTATACTAGACCGCAACTTGTCTTTTGAAAATTATATTTCAAATGTCACAAGAACAGCCTTTTTCCACCTTAGAAACATTGCTAAGCTACGTAATATGCTATCAGTTTCTGATGCAGAAAAGTTAGTTCATGCATTCATGACCTCGAGACTAGATTACTGTAATGCTTTATTAGCTGGTTGTCCTGCATCCTCCGTAAACAAGCTACAGTTAGTCCAAAATGCAGCTGCTAGAGTTCTTACTAGGTCAAGAAAATATGATCATATAACACCAATTTTATCATCTCTACACTGGTTACCTATTAAGTTCCGTATCAATTACAAAGTATTGTTACTGACCTATAAAGCCCTAAATGGTTTAGCACCTGTGTATTTAAGAGATCTTCTATCGCCATATAATCCATCGCGCTCTTTAAGATCGCTAAATTCGAGGCTTCTGGTCGTACCTAGGATATCTAAGTCCACTAAAGGAGGGAGGGCGTTTTCACATCTAGCTCCTAAACTCTGGAATAGCCTTCCTGATATTGTCCGAGGTTCAGACTCGCTCTCCCAGTTTAAAACTAGATTAAAGACGCATCTCTTTAGCCAAGCATTCACATGATGCATCTCATACCTTTTATACTACAGTTAAATCAGATCAAATGCATTCATATTATGAACAGCAGCTACGCTAATTATTTCCCATATGCCTTTTTTGTTGTTATCTCGGGACGCCTGTCCCGAGATAACTCAAATAGAGTTCGTCAGCTCCAGTTATGTATCCAGCCTCTCATGGAGACTTCAGATGCCCCAACGCCTGTGATGAGACGACTCGACGCCTGTGAAGAGACGACCCAACGCCGGCAAAATGTTATGCCCTAAATTTCATGATTAACTAACTGTATTTTTGTATGTATATTTTTGAAATGCATTTTCTGTAAAGCTGCTTTGAAACAATGTGTATTGTGAAAAGCGCTATACAAATAAACTTGAATTGAATTGAATCTGGATACGGCCTGGGTCCGACAGGCTGCGGGAAAACCTCAGGATAAACAAAGTCACTAAAATTAGCGTAGATGCCATTCTTCTGTAATGGCATTTTTAATCTTTCCTAATGATTTAACAGATTAATGCTGTATGTTCTCTGTCTGTATTCTGAGTTTCTGATGTAACATTGGTTCAGCTGGAGAGAGGTGTGAGCCCGAGAATGATCTGTATCTTAAGTTTCCGGGCTGGGGGGAAGCTGTTCCTGCTTGTGTAAACGGTGGGGGTGATGGATTCCCCTTGCATTATAAAGTAGCAGGCCAACCTCTCTTGAGGAGGAGTGCCAGTATCTGTCTGTCTCTGACTCTGGCCTGCAGCCTGGCTGCAAGGCTGGAGTCAGGGAACCATTTTCTTGCATGAATAAATTACTTTTCTTTTTAAATACAATTTGGATCTTGACGTCTCTTTGCCTGGGAATGCTGAGTTTAGTAATTGTTTTTTTTGCCACAACACTTCTTATGATGTAACGAGTACATCAGGATTTAAGGGAAGTGTTCCCAGTTCCGGCTGACCTAATCTATGCAGCCTAACATTGAGTTATAGAAGTCTATATTGTATTATGTGAATGCTAGGTCAAGGAGATGTGTCTTTAATCTAGCTTTGAACTGACAGAGTGTGTCTGCTTCCCGGACAATGGTAGGAAGACTGTTCCAAAGTTTTGGTGCCAAGTAGGAAAAGGATTTACCGCCAGCAGTCGATTTTGATATTCTAGGTATTATTAACTGGCCGGAATTTTGAGATCGCAATAGACGTGAAGGACTATAATGCGTTAAGAGCTCGCTCAAGTACTGCGGAGCTAAACCATTTAGTGCTTTGTAAGTAACCAGCAATATTTTAAAACGTATACGATGTTTAATAGGCAGCCAATGCAGTGTTGACAGAACGGGCTAATATGGTCATACTTCCTGGTTCTGGTAAGAACTCGAGCTGCTGCGTTTTTAACTAGCTGTAGTTTGTTTGTTAAACGTGCAGGGCAACCACCCAGTAGAGCATTACAATAATCTAGCCTTGAGGTCATAAACGCATGAACTAATTGTTCCGCATTTGTCAATCCATTATCCAAGTGTTAGACAGTACTCTAGGTTATTACGTGTGGAAGTTTTTTGTCCAATAATTAGAATCTCTGTTTTTTCAGAATTTAGTAGTAGGAAATTACTAGTCATCCAATTTTTTATATCAGCTATGCATTCCGTTAATTTTGTGAATTGGTAGGTTTCATTAGGTTTTGAAGAAATATACAGCTGAGTATCGTCGGCATAACAGTGAAAGCTAATTCCATGTTTCCTAATGATATCTCCTAATGGTAGCATGTACAGAGTGAACAGCAGCGGTCCTAGTACTGAGCCTTGTGGTACGCCATACTGAACTTGTGATTGATAAGACATCTCTTCATTTACTGCTACAAACTGCTAACGGTCAGATAAGTATGATTTAAACCATGCTAGTGCAATTCCACTAATGCCAACATAATGTTCGAGTCTATTTAAAAGGATGTTGTGGTCAATGGTGTCAAATGCAGCACTAAGATCAAGTAACACCAATAAAGAGATACAACCACAATCGGGTGATAAGAGCAAATCGTTTGTGACTTTAACGAGAGCTGTCTCGGTACTATGGTACGGTCTAAATCCGGACTGAAAATCCTCGCAGATATCAGAGAGAGTTAAAAGTTTCCGTTGCAATATCAAGTTCTTCTAAGCTATCCGGGATGCTGAGATGATGAAACTGATTAGGAAGATTATTGATAAAGCAATCTTTAGTAGCAGAAGTGATCGGTCTAACATATTTATAACACGGAGTCGGCTTTGCAGCCTTGACTAAATGTAATTTACATAAGACTAGATAATGATCTGAGATGTCATCGCTCTGCTGCAGTATTTCAACGGCATCAACATCCATTCCATGTGATAGTATTAGATCTAGAGTATGATTACGGCAATGAGTAGGTCCTGACACGTGTTGTCTAACTCCAATTGAGTTTACAATGTCTTTAAATGCCAATCCCAATGCATCTTTTTCATTATCTATGTGTATATTAAAATCACCAACATATAGTACTTTATCTGCAGCCAATACTAATTCTGATAGAAAGTCCGCAAATTCTTTGATAAAGTCTGTATGGTGCCCTGGTGGCCTGTATACAGTAGTCAGCTGAATTTTCAGACGTGATTTATCGTTTACACTAGATATTTTTAAATTAAGCACCAGCACTTCAAAATAATTATATTTAAAGCTAGATTTCTTAGTGGGTTTGAAAATATTACTATAAATTACAGCAACACCTCCTCCTTTGCGTTTCAGACGAGGTTCATGTTTATAACCGTAATCTTGTGGGGTTGACTCATTTAAAGCAATGTAATCGTTTGGTTTTAGCCAGGTTTCTGTCAAACACAGCACATCTAGGTTATGTAAGAAATTATAGTCTGCCCCGATCCAACTTCCACTCCAATATATACATTTATATCAGAATGCTCCTTCACTTAAAAGAGCTTAATTATCATATAGAGACAATTACATCCAATCTCAGTAATATGTAAATAAATAGTATCACAGAGGGCAACCAACGACCATTTTGATTACAGGGACTTCAAATAGCTTGTCACCGTAAAACATTTGACCGTTCTAACAGAAGATCAAAGATGTGATCACTTCAGATAGATTGTATCATCTAAACCTTTTGCTGTTCTGATTTCATTTACATTAAGAGTTGACCATTTGGGTTGATCATATCCTGAACAAATGGTAATCAATTGTAGAATGGGTGTGGGACACAGAGAATCTTCTCAGACAAGGGGGTGTCTCAACTTCATTAACATACAGACCACAGCTGTCACGATAAGAGCAACTTCATTTGCATTAAGAGTTGTAAACTGTACCAGGATAAAAGGTTTGAGATTTGGATGATCTGGGTTCATTCCGACACCGGTGAACCCAAGGTGCTTTTGTGTACCTTGCCACTACTTTACTGTAATAAACTTCATTTTTGAGATCTTCGACGTCCACATCATTTTTTTCTTACAGTTATAATCTGAAATCAAATCATTAACTATTAGTGCTTTTGAAGTAAGAGATCGAATATTCAGCAACCCAAGCTTTATTATTTTCTCATCCGTATTATATCCGTTTTTTATTTGTTGAACATCAACTACATTTTTAACCTTAGATGGGTTTGAAAGTTTTTTGGATTTCCAAATTCGGGGAACAGACACAGTCTCTATATGATGATATCTAGGTGAAAGAGTCTCTATGTGATGGGATTTGTCTGACCTTGATGACGTGAGGCCGCTAGCAGACGGTCGATTAAGCCAGTCTGTCTGCTTCCTGACCTGAGCCACAGATTGTCATGTTTTAGCTCTAAGACTATGAGCCAAATTACTAGAGAGAAGAGCAGCACCATCCCAGGAGGGATGAATACCATCTCTTTTCAACAGGTCAGGTTTGCCCCAAAAACTT
Source organism: Phoxinus phoxinus (assembly GCF_949152265.1). Lineage (NCBI taxonomy): Eukaryota > Metazoa > Chordata > Actinopteri > Cypriniformes > Leuciscidae > Phoxinus > Phoxinus phoxinus. The sequence continues at coordinate 20,109,854 of NC_136896.1, read as the reverse complement.
TTCCAATTGTCTATGAATTCTATATTATTTCGCGGACATCAGCCAGACAGCCAGCCATTGAGTGAACACAATCTACTAACTATCTCATCACTCCTGCGAACAGGAAGGGGGCCAGAGCAAATTACAGTGCTTGACATCGTACTTGCAAGTTCACACACCTCTTTAATATTAATTTTGGTGATCTCCGACTGGCGGAGTCGAACATCATTAGTGCCGACGTGAATAATAATCTTAGAGAATTTACGTTTAGCATTAGCCAGCACTTTTAAATTAGCTTTGATGTCAGGCGCTCTGGCTCCCGGCAAACATGTGACTATGGTGGCTGGTGTGTCTATTTTCACGTTCCGTGTGATCGAATCACCAATTACCAGGGCACAATCAGCATAATTCTCAGTGGGTGTTTCACTGAGCGGGGCAAATCGATTTGTTATTGGAACGGATAAGTGTTTTTTTGATCCGCGACTAGAGCGATCTCTCACGGTCACCCATCTGCCCTGCTGTGCGGGCTCTACTTCAGCCGGAACCGACTCATGTAAAGGTTCACTAGGCTAGGCGCATCCAAAAAAGTATCTAAAGCTCTAGCACTCTTCTTACTATTCTCGATTAAAGTTTGGATGCTTGTCTCTAGTTCTGAAATCTTCTCCGTCAGCCTGACTGTCTCCTTACATTTATCACATATAAATCCTATATTGCTCTCTAGATTCCGGAGATTTTAACTAATTCGCGGGCATCAGTGAGCCGCTATCAATATGCAGGAGACTCCCGGAACTTCCAGGAGACTTGGGATGTCTGTATTTATATACCGAAATAATATCAGCATTATAATTATTGATTTTTCATTAGGCTATTTTTTGGTGCCCCCTCAGCTCGTTGCCCTACCGTGATGATGTACGTGCGTGATGCGCGTGGTGGGAGCGGCGGCGCTGCTGACAAGAGGTATGGTGTAAAGCTGCTGTTTAAATGTGTTCGGATTTTCTGTTTACAGAAACATGTTCTCTAATCTGTTTAGAAGATTTAATACAACAAAATATTAGGGGTGTAACGATATTCAAACCGAACCGAAAAACCGCGATACACCATTGTTATTGTTGTTACTGCTGTGTATATTCCACCAAAAGCGAACGCAAATACAGCACTCGGCTACATGCTAACAGTTATAAATAAGCAACAGAATACCTATCCTGATGGGGTATTCATTGTGGCTGGTGATTTTAATCATGTAAACTTGAAGACTGTGCTTCCAAAGTTTGAACAACAAGTTAAATGTTCCACCAGAGGGGAGAACACTTTGGACTGTGTCTATTCTAACATCCCTAAAGCTTTCCGGGTGTCACCCCTTCCTAATCTTGGTCAGTCTGATCACCTGTCACTATTTTTAACTCCAGCATACTGCCCCATCATTAAGAAGCAGCAAACTGTTATTAAAACTGTTAAAACCTGGCCGGAGGAAGCATCCTCACAACTGCAGGACTGTTTTCAAAGCACTGACTGGAGTCTGTTCTCAACTCAGGTCCTAGACGAATACACATCTACTGTGCTTTTTTATATCAGATGCTGCGTGGAAAGTGTAACCATCAACAAACGCATTTGTGTCTACCCAAACAGGAAGCCATGGATGACCAAGGAGGTCCAACTTCTTCTGAGAGATCGTGATGTAGCTTTTAGATCTGGGAACAAAGAGCTATACAGTGCTTCCAGACACAACCTCAAGAGAGGGATAAAATCTGCCAAAGCAACATACAAGGAGAAGATTGAGGAGCACTTTACTTCCAGAGACACGACACACATGTGGCAGGGTGTGCATCATATAACCAACCTCAGGGGCAGCAGAGAACCACTGACAGCATGCAGCACCATGTTGGCTGAGGAATTAAATTGCTTCTTTGCCCGCTTTGAGAGGGAACAGGACAATGTAGCTCTACTGCAGCTAGACCCTGCTGACAGCACATTTATCCTCCAAACACATGAGGTTATGCAAGTTTTTAAATCTGTGAATGCCAAGAAGGCCGTTGGACCGGATGGGATCCCAGGTAGGGCCCTCCGGGATTGTGCTCATCAGCTTGCAGAGGTTTTCACAGATATTTTTAATCTTTCACTTGCACACGCTGTCGTACCAGACTGTTTGAAAACTGCTACCATCATTCCAGTGACAAAGCAGTCCAACATCACTTCCCTGAATGATTACAGACCAATAGCACTTACACCAATTATATCCAAGTGCTTCGAAAGACTATTTCTGGGTCACATTAAATCTGCACTTCCTCCCACTTTAGACCCTCATCAATATGCATTCAGGTCAAACAGATCAGTAGAGGATGCAATAAATACTACTCTTTATACTGCACTGAAACACACGGAACAGAAGGACACATATGTAAGGATGCTATTTATAGACTACAGTTCTGCTTTCAACACTATTATACCTAGCAGACTATTCACAAAGATGCTGGATATGGGCCTCAGCAACCAACTGTGTTTGTGGATCATGGACTTTCTTAGAGAACGCTCACAGACCGTGAGACTGGGCACACACCTTTCCTCAACCCTGACTCTTGGCACTGGAGCACCACAAGGATGTGTGCTGAGTCCCCTCCTCTATTCCATCTACACACTTGATTGTACACCAGTTCACCCCAGTAACACTATTGTAAAATTTGCAGATGATACAACAGTGGTGGGGCTCATCTCAAATGGCAATGAGGCGGCCTACAGAGATGAGGTATGTAGACTGGTTGAGTGGTGTACAAATAACAACTTGTCTCTCAATATCGAGAAGACAAAGGAGTTAATAATAGACTTCAGGCGACAACGGGAGGAGCCCCAGCCACTGGAAATACGTGGTGAGGAGGTAGAGAGAGGGTCCATTAACACCATTGCACTGGTCAAAAAAGCCCAACAGAACTTCCTCAGAACCTTGAAGAAGGCCCATCTCTCTGCCAGACTATTGAAATCCTTCTACCATTGCACGGTAGAGAGCATATTAACATATTGCATCACAGTCCGGTACGGAAATTGTCCAAACACTGAAAGAGCAGCACTCCAGAGGGTCATAAAAACATCACAAAAGATCATTGGACTTCCACTGCCCCCCCTTGAGGAGATCTACAGGCTTCGCTGCCGCAGAAGAGCATCTACCATCATCCAGGACAGTACTCATCCTTCTCGTGATCTGTTTGTACTAATGCCTTCTGGAAGACGCTACAGAGCTTTAAAAACTCGCACCTCCAGATTTAGGAACAGTTTTTACCCAACAGCTATTTTTGAACTGAATTCTGCTTTTATTCTCCCACAGCTGCCTTAATTTAATTAATTTATATGGACATGTATGACATTGCTTAAACAACATGTACAAGTAATTTTAAGCTATTTTTATTGTTTTTAAATTATTTTTATTATTGGATAACATGAATACGGTTTTCTATGAGAGATGTCAAATTTTGTTGTATACAATGCAATGACAATAAAGGTAAAACTAACTAACTAACCACCTACGGTTCGAACCGCGATACTCTTATTTCGAACCGAAAGCGCCCCGCCCTAAAGTGTATACTAAATACTAAATATTTATACTAAATATACACTAACTTTTGATTTCCAAGTGCATGTCACGTTATATTTGGTGATCGATCACGCTTGGCAGTTAGACTGCAGTGTTTCCCCACACATAGACTAATATGTGGGCGGTGTGCCACAGAATCAACACCGTCCGCTACATATTAAGTTTTTTGGCGGCCGCCAAAGTGAATTTTTATCCAGCCAAAGCCTTATTTGATCGGTGAGTGATGTAGATGACAGACTGCTGCGCTTGTGACAGGGCGCATGTTACTGAAAGAACGAGCAGAGAGAGAGCCCGGCCGCGCGTGTGCACTCTCACCGTCTTAACTGTCTTGCACGCACTCCCTCCCTCGCGCATATTACTGGTAATCAAAATCTTGAATTGACACGATGGTAAAAGGTCGGAAGACCGGAGCTTCACGTGGAGCATTGGGAGATTTTTTTCCTGAATTACCGTATTGTGTGTATTGTGCTAAAAAAACGTTGCCTTATCTTCTCTGAAAAGTGTTCCGCACATTCAGCTGAGACAAACCACACTTTCAATAAACCTAAAAACCTATCCAGTGATTAAATGTTTACTGTGTTGACACAAATCGTGTGCAATGTCCAAACTGACGGGATAATCACACAACGCATACACGTCCGCTAATGACACCTCCGATTCGCGCACTAATGACTAATTTGAACCGATTCCATTTAATGAATGGTTAAAACAACTGATCTATCCAACAACTCACCAGACGTCTAAATCGGTAATACTTTACAATAAAGTTCAATTTATTAAACTCTAGTTAACTACATTTAGTTAACATTAACTATTAATAAACTGCACTTCTACAGCATTTATTAATCTTTGTTAATGTCTATTTCACCATTTACTAGTAGCCTTATTAAAATCAAAAGTTGTTAACATTAGTTAGCCTAATGCACTGTGAAGTAACATGAATAAACAAAGCATGAACAGCTGTATTTTTTATGAACTAAGATTAACAAAGATTAATAAATAATACAGTAAAACTATAGTTAATGAGTTAAATTATTGGTATTGTTATTAAGTTAAAAGTCAATAGTGTTCTTTATTCTTGCTGGTGCCCTGCCAGGAACCTTGCCCCCACAGCGAACCGTACCGAACCGAGGCTCCAAAACCGTGATACAGATGGTACTCAACCAGAATACGACTTTTACCGCCACCGTTCCCGCGGCGGTAAAATTGCGGGTGTGTATTTGCTGCCTTTGACCGCTAAGAGGCGCTACAATCGCAGACTTTGAAAAGTGTCCGTTTATTCTCTCTATTGCGTAATCTGCCGCCGCGCCGCGGCTCATTGAGAGTGATTGAAATGTGGTACTATCAGATCAATTCAAGTGAAACATGTAGTTAAACGAATTCATAATCACAAGACTGAAATTAAATGTAATACATTTAATAAATAATGAAAACATTTCAACAAAACATTGCAATAGAAAAATATTAGGCTACATCAATGAGGCGTTCCAAGAGCATAAGACGTGATGTTAACAGCGGTCCGACGATAGCGTAGTGGACAACGCAACAGCACGAGCTTCACGGAGCGTCAAGCAACCCGAGATCGAATCTCATAGCTGACAGCTTTAAATGTTTTACCATTCTTGATGCTTAGATAGGTAACTGTTTATTGAAGTCAAGCGTTTTGTTTAATTATCAATGGCACATTACAACATAAATTTGCTACTTTCCAGTAGAGCCGCTGCACAGACGACAAAAACTGATGAAGGAAGATTATCAGCCGATCGCGTCAGAAAATGAAAATGATGAAGCTATCTTTAATCTGCTAAATTATTGTTTTGTGAATCATTCACGAAATTGAGATTACTGACATTGATACCGGCCATAGCAAAGGAAGAAATTTTTAAAAACAGATCCTGGACATTTCAAGGTTTAAATAAAGTGTCGGGGGCAGTTTATTTAAAACAGGGTTGCATTGAGTTTATTTTCTAAGTAAGAAACAGAATCTTATTCTTGCGACATTTTAAATCTGTATTGCCAAAGAAATTGCAGCTAAATAAACAATTAAAACAGTAGGCTAGTCTACAAAACGAAAATAGTTCAAAGCAACATAAATTAAGATCATGCGTTTTTCTTTGCTTCTCTCTCGCGCTGGATCTCTTTTATTTTAGTTTATTTAGTCTCCCTGCACTGCGCGCGCCGGGTCACTCTCGACCCATCATACAGCTGATAATACTGTATGTCGCTGTGTGTCATCCATACAAATCACGAAAAAAACTGTAACAAATGATTTAGCCTTTGTTGCTTCAATGACACAGAATGCCTTGTTGAATTCACCGTAGGCTACAATAAAACGAGGTGGATCGAGAATAAAAGCGCTCTGCATCTGCTGCTCACTTGCATTCGTTTAGTTGGCAAGAACGCGTTTCGTCGATAGTTCATGTTTAGATAATGCCAGATTATTGACAAACACACTGTTCAAAAATGTTAAAATTCTACAAAACTAGTTGAAACAAATGGATTGAACACTTCAACTGAAAGTGTGTGTGAAACCCCTTTAAATACAATACATAAAACTACAATATTTATCATTTAAGGGCCTACATTTGGACACATCGAGATATTTATCTTTAAAAGTATTTTGCCTTTGCCTGGTCATCAGACTTACTCTTCATATGAAAGACAGAACATTTAACACCTCCTGAAGCCCCAACCCCCCACAGGCGATCGGAGTTTGAGACCGACTTAAAACAAAGAGAATTCGCAATTCACACTTAATTCTAGACATTAGCATTAGGCTAGAAAAGTGTTGATAATGAAATAATTAAATTATTTAGGCTACATGTAGGCTAGTAGGCTAATATTTCTGTCATATAAGTTTATTACTAAACATTTAATTATTTCAATAATTGAAGAAATAAAACGCTACCTCGGTTTGGGCCAGCTTTTTCCAAGCAAACCTAAATACAAACGCATGTTCATTTGTTCAAACACATGTTCATTTGTTGTCATGAATACAATGTTCAACTCAATGTTAAATTCCACGGGGATCTTTGGATCCTTACAACCAGGGTGCGCGATTTGTGAATTTTTTTTTTTTTTTTCGAACCACAGTGCTTTGTGCTGCTGCTAAACTAAATAACATTTATAGAATAATTATAAACTTGAAACAATATCGCAACATTTCGACAAATAAATTATATGATCTGTTTTTACAATTTAATTCAGGGCGATTTAGCATAGACTACATTTAATTATAGCGAGATTTTCACCCTTGTCCGTTCCTCATTGGGAAGCGCTCACATGATAGCTAAACATGTTTGAGTAGATCCTCTGCACCTCTCGGTATCAAACGGATTACCTAATCAGATAACATTTATTAAATATTTAGACATTTAAAGGCTTTAGACATAGCCGATTTCTTATTGTGACTGAGCGGAGGAAAGTGGCTTTCGGTTCATTTTTATGACGCGCAGTTCCCGGAGACAGAGACGACAGATAAACGTTTGTCGTTGGCCTAATATGAATAAAAGTTTACAGTTTTGAACGATGTAGGCTACTCTACTCTGATCTGTATGACTAAAAACTACGGAGTAGCCTATTAGGGCCTAAGTTATTTTAGCTGTCCGTTTAGTTATGAGAAAAATAAATCCAAATGAACGCGCAGCCGCGTCTGTCGAACACTAATTCAACATGCCAGAATAAAACCCGACTTTAGAACAATGGATAGCCCCACTCGGCGTGGTGTGCCAAAATACTTAATTATAAACTTCAATATTTCATTCAAAATCTAAAAACGCTTTGTGACATTTTAAAACCGTGCATGCATTAAGGCCACTGGAACCATGAACGTAACTGAAACTGGTTCTGATTGTATTGTTTGTCGTTTAAACGTGCCTGTTGCATATCTTTTTTTATATATTTTAAATGGTCTATTGGTGAAGTAATTTATAGCATTGATTACTGTGGAGGGAGGGGGGATTAAAATAATTCAGCAGAAGCAGGGATGTTTAGACTAGAAGGAAATCCCCGTCCCCCTGGCAAATCACACCTTGCTAAAAACCATGTTTTTACAAACTCTTTTTATAGGCTAGGAACCAAAAAAAAAAAAAAAAAAGGCTATCCTGCATAAAAAATGTTTTGTTTGTTTGACTGCATTAATAATAGGCTATGACATGCATTAATAGGCTCATATAAAATGTACAATAGTCTATGTTTGTTCAGGATTCGAACCCGTGTCATCCAAATGATCGATATGTAAGTTCTACCACTCGGCCATGAATTTACTCACTGAGAAACGCCCGGTTCTGCAGTATTGTCCAGAGAAGCGCTCATCATTCGTCTCATTCCTCAATGGAATAGTAAACAAATAATCAGCTTCATTGCACCTAATTTATTTTTGTTTGTTATTTTTGTTATTATTATTATTTTATTTTATTTTTTATCACGCTGCTCCAACGGGCAATAGGCTTATGTCGCCCACCGACATCTAGGCGTAGGCTACAATATGAAATAAAGGCTATATTGTTCTTGTCTCTATTTTTAAATTATGATTCTATTTTTCTGTCCTAAACAATGTTCTATAGTAGCCTATTTCATCTGTTAATTGACATTAACCCCGCTTACATTTCAAAATACGGCAATAGCTGCTGTTTTGCACAATGTCCCTCTGCGCCTCCTGGCGGTCATTTCGCGAATGACTTTGAAATGCGACTGGATTATTTTTACCGCGGTAGTTTTGCCGCGGTGCCTGGCGCGGCGGTAATAGGCATTCTGGTTGAGTACCATCTGTATGAACCGAACCGTGGCATTGGTGTATCGTTACACCCCTACAAAATATATTAAAGTTTTATTTAATTTTGTTTATTTCATATGATTATGATGACCAACACCAACACTGTTTTACTTTGGCTAAGAAAAGTTGACTTAAAAGATTGTTAACCAAAATGCTTATAAGTTGTTTTATAAAAAATATATTTATTTTAAGTTATATTGTTGTAAACCAATCAGGGGGGTTGGTGTAAAGCTGCTATTTTATTTAAAATATGTGTTCTGCTTTAGTGTTTACAGAAATGTTCTAATTTTGGAATAAAATATGAAGTGACCTTTTTGTCATTTGTAATGAAGCTTGCTTATTAGTGAAATTATTAATATCATGGAATGGTAATTATTGACTTTAGTCTGCAGTTATGGCTCTCAATATCGCAATATATATCGTTGGGGGAAAAAATATCGCAATGTAATTTATTTCCAATATCGTGCAGCCCTATTGGCTGCAGATAGTCAAGTCATCATTTATATAGCGCTTTTAACAATGTTGATTGTTTCAAAGCTGCTTTACAGAGATAAACGTATAATTTAAGGTAACAGATTGTTTTGGCTTTATAGCGGTTCTTGAATAATGTTACTTTCCAGCTAAAGTTAGTTTTGATTCACTTCTGTCGAAAGGATAATTAGTTATTAAATTAGGGGCCGCTAAGACGACACCGTTCTCTCTACACAGACTTTAAACGCGAACCTGTGAGAAACGCTGATGGCGCTCACGTGCGCATCAAGAATTAATTCTATAGTTATGTGCATTTTAATATATGTGCGCATGTTTGTAATTCTCTACAAACCAAGCCTATACAAACTACTTGTCGTGCCTATAAATTTAATACGGAATAAAATTTTATCACTACGGGGGAGATACGCGAAATTTCCATAGGGAGAGGCTAGATAAAGTACTAATTGTTGGTGATTTTAATATACACATAGATAATGAAAAAGATGCATTGGGATTGGCATTTAAAGACATTGTAAACTCAATTGGAGTTAGACAACGTGTCAGGACCTACTCATTGCCGTAATCATACTCTAGATCTAATACTATCACATGGAATAGATGTTGATGCCGTTGAAATACTGCAGCAGAGCGATGACATCTCATATCATTATCTAGTCTCATGTAAATTACATTTAGCCAAGGCTGCAAAGCAGACTCCGTGTTATAAATATGTTAGACCTAACACTTCTGTCACTAAAGATTGCTTTTCAATAATCTTCCTAATCAGTTTCATCATCTCAGCATCCCAGATAGCTTAGAAGAACTTGATATTGCAACAGAAACTTTTAACTATCTCTTTTCCAGCACTATAGACACAGTTGCTCCGTTGCGCTTAAAGATAGTGTACCTATTAAGCCCATGTACCCTTTAAGCCCACTTTCAACTTTGAAGTCAAATATAAAAAAGAGAGAATCATATTTTTTGCTGCTCCTTATTTTAACCAATCCAGTGATTTGTTACTTACCTGACATTTTTTATTGCATGTTTAACACATTTGGCAATGTTAAGTTAGCCCCACTCATGTGCATGTGGTCTCAGGGGACCTCAAACAAAGACACCCAAAAACTTTGGTGTTTCTGGACCCTTCAGAAATCAACACATTTCTGCAATTTTCAGCCATTCTTATGGTAACTACATTGATATTATGTCAAATATGAGATAAATGTATTGTTTTTTGTGTATGAACAAATAATAATTCATAATTTTATATAATTTTCCTTTAAATGGAAAGATGAATTTTATTAGTTTGCGCTCAAAGCTAATCTCAAGGTCAAACCATTAGCCTTACTGGAAGATAGACTGCTAAAGAATTAAGCATGTGAACTACAAACACTACATATGTTGTGATTTATTTTACATTAATTTACAAATAAATACATCATAAATTGTTTTGTTGGGAAGATTATTTTCATAAATTAACTTTTTTTAAAGATGGGCTTAAATGGTACAGCGCCATAAAACGCATGCAAACTAGAGTCAACACAAGCTAACCTTGAATGAAAAAAACAATATTTCTCAATGTGGGCACAATGGAAATTACTATGATGCTTTGTCCACAGTATATTTAAGCTCCTTGCATGTCTGTGTAAACATATATTATATTTTTTAAAGGAAAACTGTCTTTTTTTCACCTTTACTGACTGTGGAACCATTTAAGCCCACCTTATGTGTTTCAATGAGGAATCCCTCTAATTACAAAGTTTAATCAACTTTGTGAGAGAAATTGTTTAATAACCTATTAATTGGATACTTCATGTGGAATTTTGACTTCATGTGGAACCAAGCCGACTCAAGGCTCCATACTTAGGACATGGGAGGACCACTAGTGGACCCCCCCTAACCCCTGAGTCTGGAATCCCAACTTGGGTTCCTTCCCAGGATACACTCGGTCAAAGTTCCAGCTTTGACCAGGCATAACTCCAGAATCAAGCCAACTTAAGGCTCCATACTCCCGGTGTGGGGGGCCCACTAGAATACCCCCTGAAAGCCAAGAGTATGGATCCGCAACTCGGCTAGGCTCCTGAGATGCTCCAGAGTCAAGCCGACTGAAGGCTCCAGACCACCGGCCTGGACCCCCAGCCACTAACACCTACCAATCACACCCAGGGCTCTAATCAAACATTAGCAAAATTATTTTTTTTAATGCTTCCCTGTCACTGAATAAATATATCAATGTTTTACTTATTTTAAAAAAAAATTTTTAATTATATTGTATAAATCAATCATGATGTGGGCTTATTTGGAACACATGCGGGCTTAAATGGTGCCAAAGTACCAATTAAGCCCATGCCAGACTTCTGACTTTATTAATAAAATATCTTAATTTTATATTCTAAAATGTACATCAACTAATAAATACATTTTCAAATGTGAGATTAATCTTGCATTTTAACAAATAATTTTTCTTATAAACCATGTCAATATCTATGAAAAAAACCTAGACTTAGATTTTGGTGGGCTTAATGGGTACGCTTACCCTAAAGAAAATAGTCCAACGCCGTGGCACAACGAGCACACTCAGGCCCTTAAGAGAGCAGCCAGAAAAATGGAGCGCAACTGGAAGAAAACAAAACTAGAGGTATTTCGGATTTCATGGAAGGAGAGCTCGATTGCTTACAGAAAGAAATAAGCAGAGAAATCTGCTAATTTTTCAACCCTATTAGAAGAAAATAAACATAATCCTAGGTATTTATTTGAAACAGTGGCTAAACTAACGAAAAAGAAAGCTTCAAGCCCAGAAGTTACCAAGCAACACAGCAGTAATGACTTTATGAACTTCTTCACTTATAAGATCGATAATATCGGGGACAAAATTATAACTATGCAACCGTCTACTACAGTATCGCATCAGGGAGTGCATTGTAGTCTCCCTGAGGAAAAATTTGATTCATTTGTTGCTATAGGAGAGGAAGAATTTTGTAAACTCGTCAAATCATCTAAATCAACAACTTGTATGTTAGACCCTATACCAACTAAGATACTGAAATAGATGCTTCCAGAGGTCATAGATAATATCATTCATTCATCTTTGTCTCTAGGATACGTACCAAAAACCTGGCTATGGTTAACCGCTTGTTAAAAAAACACAACTTGATCCTACAAAATTAGTCAATTACAGGCCGATCTTGAATCTGCCTTTTCTGTCAAAGATATTAGAAAAAGCAGTATCCTCACAACGGTGTCCCTTTCTTGAAAGAAAATATCTGCAAGGATTTTCAGTCCGGATTTAGACCGTACCATAGTACCTAGACAGCTCTCGTTAGAGTCACAAATTATTTGCTGTTATCATCCGATCGTGGTTGTATCTCTCTATTAGTGTTACTTGATCTTAGTGCTGTGTTTGACACTATTGACCACAACTTCCTTTTAAATAGACTCGAACATCATGTTGGCATTAGTGGAATTGCACTAGCATGGATTAAATCCTACTTATACGACCGTTATCAGTTTGTAGCAGTAAATGAAGAGATGTCTTATCAATCACAAGTTCAGTATGGCGTACCACAAGGCTCAGTACTAGGACCGCTGCTGTTCACTCTGTACATGCTACCATTAGGAGATATCATTAGGAAACATGGAATTAGCTTTCACTGTTATGCTGACGATACTCAGCTGTATATTTCTTCAAAACCTAACGAAACTTACCAATTCACAAAATTAACGGAATGCATAGTAATAACCTAGAGTACTGTCTAACAATTGATGGCTGCTCTGTTAAGTCTCCGTCGCCGGTTAGGAATAGGGGTGTCCATGGTTAACCGATTAACCGCTAAAAATTGCGTAACCGAGTGAAACATTTTGCTCGGTTAAGTGGCGTCAATGGCGTGCATTGAATTTAGTTGTAATACATTTTTGCACCACCAGAGACCACCCGAGCGCTCCCAGACATTTGTTACGTGCACAAGAAGTAGTCATGACCAGTTTTCTAATATGAAGCGGGCAAAGAAAAGCACAGCGTGGGAGCACTCGTAGTTATTCAGCGCTAGAGCTGATTTTACACTTGAAAGGTCAAGAATTCACACCTGAACACCTCAGTTGCCGCTACTAAACTGTGCTAAGATCTGATTGGACGAGCCACATCTGAAAATAGCTGATGTAATCACACCTGTGTAATGAAGTATACAGTGATACTCAGGTGTAACTCACACTTGGGTTCGTTCGAGATGCGTGTAAGTTCACTAGCTGGAAACTCTTCTCAATGTTTTGCCCTTGCTGTTATCTTTACTGGACCATCCAAACTCCAGCATCTGGAGCGGCACATGTAACAGCACACGCGTGTGTGTGTGTGTGTGTGTGTGGGCTTCAAACGCAGAGCGCAGGTTTATCGCCTCATCCTTTGATTCCGTCTGATTTATTTTCATGAATGACTGCAGGCGAAACCTCACTCATATAATAACTGCTCTGTCCTTACCACTGCGTTTTATTTCTATAAATTAATTTTGTTTGAAATGTGGTCCAACCAGTTATTAAAGGTGTTAAAAATGAACTACCCCTTTCTCGTGTGTCTGTATCTCGGGGTTGCGGCGCGCACACTATGGTGCTGCAACCCGATCACACTATGCGTCTCTATAGCACGCAGTGTGTTTATCGTGTAATTTATTATAAGCGAAAATGAGTTTTTACGTGCATAGGATATGCATGGGTTGGTTAGGGTAGGTTTAGTAGTGGTGTGGGGTGCGTGTGTATTATACATTTGGGTAGAATTAGTGGTGTGGGTGCGTGTGTATTACACGCAATGAAGTGTGTATCAAATGCACGCAAAAACTACGTATCACATGCACGTAAAAACTCATTTTCGCGTATAAATTGCACGATAAACATTGCGTGCTATAGAGACGCATTTACTGGTTAACCGAGTATTAACCGCTAAGGGCCCCGGTTAACGGTTAATGAAAAACTTGAAAACGTGCAGCCCTAGTTAGGAACCTGGGTGTGCTCTTTGATACCAATCTTTAATTTGAAAGTCACGTGTCTAGTATCTGTAAAACCGCATTTTTCCATCTTAAAAATATATCTAAATTACGCCATATGCTCTCATTGACAAATGCGGAACAATTAGTTCATGCGTTCATGACATCAAGGCTAGATTATTGTAATGCTCTACTGGGTGGTTGCCCTGCACGCTTTGTTGTTTACCTTTATTTCACCAGGGAAGAAAATCACATTGAGATTACAATCTCTTTTACAAGTGAGCCCTGGCCAAGAAGGCAGCACATAGAGGATACACTTTAACAGACAACAAACAACAAAAGACAGGGATGCACAGAAGTATTAAAATACACAGAAAATCACTATCTAAAACAATCACAAACATGATGATAAATTTGATTTAGATAAGACTTGAATTCAATATGTGAAATAAAAACCTCCAGTTTTAGATGGTTTTGCAACTCATTCCATGAAGTTGGAGCACTGTAACTAAAAGCAGTTTTGCCAAACTCGGTTTTAATTTGTGGAACATCATATAGTATGTATCTACTTGATCTTAGCTTGTATTCAGATCTACTAGGTGTTAAGAGTGTAGTTAAATATAAAGGAGTATGTCCAGTTATTGATTTATACACAAAGATCATCCAATGTTTGAACCTTCTTGTGTTAAGTGAGGACCAACCGACCAATTCATATAATACACAGTGATGAACAGAGTACTTTGTATGCGTTATAAATCTCAATGCTGAGTGATACACAGAATCCAATGATTTCAACAAGGTCTTTATGGAGTGTCTATAAAACACGTCTCCATAGTCTAAAACCGGCAAAAAGGTAGCTTCAACCAGCTTTTTCTTGGCTTTCTGTGAAAAGCAGGAACTGTTTCTGAAGTAAAAACCCAGCTTTAATTTCAATTTAGTGACTAACTGTTTAATATGCAAATTAAAAGACATGTTTTCCTCTAATATAAAACCCAGATATTTATATGAGCAAACTAATTCTATTGGCCTGCCCTGTAATGTGCGGAGTTGAGGCAAGGAAGGTCCAGGCTCACTGATGCCCGCGAATTAGTTAAAATCTTCGGAATCTAGAGCGAGCGCGCCCGCGAGACAGAGACTGTGCTCCAAACCGTGTAGCGCGTGCACGGCAGAGAGGGAGAGAGAGCAAGAGACCGCGCGCGTGTGCCTCATGAAGCGCATGCAATATAAAATATATATAATATATAAAATATTTTAGGTTTTGTTATGTAACTGTTAGTGGTAATAAAAGTTTGATGATTATTCTATTGGTTTGAGATTTTTCATTTCAGATCCATTAAAAAGTAAGCAATATAAATAAATATATATTAAAGTTTTTAAAAGAAGCCATTTTCGGTATCGGTTTCGGTTTTCGGACAAGTGCATCCTAAATTTTCGGTATCGGTTTCGGCCCACAATTTTCATTTCGGTGCATCACTACTTACGGGTTCTATTAAAAAAACATTTCGTTTTCTTATTTAAAACTAAACTTAATGCCTGTAGATTAAGCTGGATATTTTCAAATGCTTCTTGTAGCCTTAAAATTTTCTCAGCAGGTGATTTTGCAGAACAATAAATAATAGTATCATCAGCATACAAATGCATTTTTGCATTAATCACATTTTCACTAATGTTATTAATATATACTGTAAACAGCAAAGGCCCCAAAATAGAGCCCTGCGGTACTCCAGAGTTCACAGTAAGTTTCTCAGACGTACAGTCATTTAAAAGTACACGTTGACATCTGTTATTTAAGTAGCTACTGACCCAACCTATAGCAGCATCAGAGAGGTCAATGCAAGCCAACCGTGATAATAAGATAGCATAATTGACTGTATCAAAGGCTTTTGTTAAATCAATAAATAACGCAGCACATGATTTATGATCATCTAAAGCACTGATGATGTCATTAAGTACTTTCATAGTAGCAGTGGTAGTACTATGATTTTTTCTAAAGCCAGAATGAAAAACTGATAAAATACTATTACTAACCAGGAATTGTTTTAATTGTTCACTGACGATAGATTCCAAAATCTTAGCTATCACTGATAATTTAGAGATTGGACGATAATTGTCCAAATTAGATGGGTCACCACCTTTCAGCATTGGTAGAACCAGGGCAGATTTCCAATCTTCAGGAACAATATTCTGTTCTAGTGATAAGTTTAAGATATAAGTCAACGGCTCAGCAATGACTTCTGCTGCAAATTTTAAAAATATAGGTGCAATCTCATCAGGCCCTGCAGATTTACAAATATCCAGTTTTTCCAACGCCATTAAAACTTCATGACTCATAATAGGCGTAAAATTGAATTAGTACTATAGTCTTCCCTTGATTGACACATGTTCAGATTATTTTGATCAGACAATCCACTGAATATAGCTCCAGCTGATACAAAATGCTTGTTAACCCTCTTGGGTCGGCAATCACGGCGGCGTGAAATTTTTTTTTTACATAGCAGCTAAATAGACTTAAAATACTCCGTTATATATGGTCATACAGACTTAATAAATATGAAAAAAGAATCTGTGAGATGTCTACTTTTGTATGTGTCCACTTACAATCAAAACAAAACGTTGTGCTTTTGTAAAATAAAGAAATTAAACAGGGTGTGCTTTCTGCCTCTCCGTCTCGTGAACTTTTTTTTTCTTGAGGACGTCTCTAAACATAAACAAAACTCAGCGAATACTTGTCACACATTTATGAGCTCTGTATCTTTATAATCATTTAAGTGTGTAGTTTTAAATTATCTGATTCAAAACGAAAACAAATATTCTCTGTTTAAGTAATTTGTATAAAACCAACAAGATATCCAGGTTCTCAAACCCTTCCTCATTAGTTTTAATGTGACCACACCCACACGCGCAAAACATAGAGATGCAAATCGCGAACGCGCCCATTACCTCAACAACAAAGCGCCGCCAAACTTCATCAGTCCTCTGCTGTCGTCGAGTTTGGAAGACACGCTGTGAGACTATTGAATTTACACCAGAAGAAGAAGAACGCGATTTGAAGACAAGAAAGATTTTAAGGTAAGAAATAATTCTGAATTATATTAGTTAGTATTGTTGCATAAACTTCACATTGCAGTCGAACTGTTGCTCGATGCTTTAGTGAATGTTCTCAGTCGCGCTGTGTGTTTGATAGGATGGATACCCGACCCGAACCCACATCAGCGCCGCATTGAACATTTTACATTTAAAACAGCTTATTAGGTAGCCAATGTGCCTGATGCTTTCACTTGATGCAAACGTTCGTTTTTGTTATTAAAATACATGTAAAATATTACCATAACATCTGTCTTCCTGTGTGCGGAAATTTGTTTATGTAGCCGTGACAACGAAACACATCATATCGATGTAAACATTTGAAGTAACATATGATAATTAAAGCTGCAAGCAGCATTTGTCGGTGTTCAAGCTTTTAAGGCCTTTAAGCACATTAACGTTAAAAGACATTAAGATTTATTTAGCAAGCATTTAATCACTGACATCATAGATGGAAAAACACCATTTACAGCCAATACAGGCAATTTACCATAGGAAATATATGGTTTAAAAGCTTTTTAACAGTTATAGCGCCACCTATGGTCCGATCTCCATAAAATTTTGCATGCTTATTAATGATGTTATTGCACATATGCTCACCAATTTTTGTGACTCCAGAAAACATTTCTGCACTGGTTTGGTTCCGATCGGGCAAAAAACCAGGGACTAGTTTGCAAAAGTAGATTTTTGACAAAATTCAAAATAGCGGAAAATCTATCATGGCGGAAATTAAATCGGAGATATACGTTTTGTTTTTAATAAGGTCTGGATTCCAATGATATAAGACACTTGAGGCTACGCCATACGGTCTACGAGTTCTGAGCAGTTTCGCGCAATTGATTGTTATAGCGCCACCTATGGGCCGATCCGGCTGATTCCGTGTATCTGAGTAGCGAGCAATAGTACTACCATCTGGCAAAGTTTCATGGCTCCAGCACTTACGGTTTGGGCTGCACGATGCGTTTTAGGGAAGAATAATAATAATAATAATAATCAGTACAATTACAATAGGTTTTCAGCACTTCGTGCTTGAACACCTAATAAATATATTTTTCTCTAGTGTAGTGTTACTGAAGTGTTCCTTTTTAACGATGCCTGCTATAGCCTACTATTGTTATTATTTTATGCAGCCCTGCATGTATGCCTACAAGGCACAACAAACCTGGTGTTCATTTTATATATATATATATATATATATATATATATATATATCTCATATATATATATATATATATATATATATAAATTAGGGCAATTTTAACCAGAACAAATCTAAAATGTATTCCCAAAATCGTGCAGCCCTAGTGTCTCTTGATATCAGCATGTTCACAGGTTTTTTCTTTTCTTTTTCTTTTTTAGGTATAGTCCTGCTGACTTCAATATGAGCAGAACATGGTAAAGTGAAAAATCAAACACCTGGGAAATGACAGGTATGCACTAGGTTTCAGGAAGGCACAAATGTGTGTGAATGGTTAAGTCTCTGTCTTTAGTTCAGTGTTCAATAATGTGCTTTTTTGCCATTTGTTGTGTATCTTTGGATTGTTGTGTTGTAAATAAATCCAAAATCAAAACCCATTCTTTTTTAAATCTCCTCATTCTTTGTTCAAAGTTCCTCATAGGCCCTGAGAGCTCCTAATAGGGCCATTATGGGAGGCTCTTTGTCTCTCTCAGGTGTGAAACACTCAATATTCATGGGTGGTTTACTCCTACTCGCATAAAGCTTTCTTACACAAGACATGTCTTACAAATTTTAAATCAGTATATTGTCTGATCTGAATGAGTAGTCAAGGTGATTTTCACATAGTTTTGGAGCAAATATTCTAGGCTACGTGATACAATTTTCAAAAGTCTTGTGTAGAAATAATCAGTTCGGGTTTCATAACCTTATTTCAGTTACTTTTTTTTTTCATTTTCACAAACCACGCATAAATGTTATTATCTCAAAACTACAAACTTTTACATACATGCTGCTGACATATTATTGTAGCAGAGTTTGTGCTGAATGCAGTGTAATAAGACTTAAGCCATGAAAATGTCACAAGTAACAGAAATAAGCACAAATGTCAGAGCATGTCAGAACACATCCAGGACCCAGAAAACACCTCAGACCCCAGAGGGTTAAAGCAGTTTACCATCTCGGTTCTATCGGTTATTTGCCATTCATTTATTATTAATTGGTTTGGGAAACCATTAGATGATTGAGTAGAGGACAACGACTTGATGGTTTTCCAAAATTTAGTTGGGTTATTTAGATTGCTTGTTGTTTCATTAAAATAAAACTCAGATTTTGCCCTGCGGACAGAGTGCTGTGCATCTATTTCTCAGGGCTCTAAAACCCACCCAGTCCTTTTCTTGGCCAGTTTTTCTAGCTCTGGCCCAAGCTGAATTCCTTTCACGAAAAAGCTCAGACAGTTCATCAGTGAACCAAGGATTATCACTCTAAATTTCCTGATAGGTGCATGCTTATTTATTACCTTTAAAAATAATGTATGAAAATACTGCCATGCAGAGTTCACATCAGGTATTATCCAGCTTATCCCAATCACATGCAAACAAATCATGCAAAAAACCTTGAATATCAAAGTTCCTAAAACATCTTTTTTTAATAATTCTAGGTTTTACTTTTAAAATCTTACAGTTTCGTATAGCTGCTACAGCACAGTGATCACTAACATCGTCTGGAAAAATTCCTATATGGGTATATTTATGGGGTTTATTTGTTAGAATTATATCGATTAGAGTGGATTTGCTTGGGTTCTTAAGATTAGTTCTTGTGGGTGTATTTATGATTTGAGTTATATTCACTGAATCACAAAATTCCTTAAACTGGTTTGACACTGATGACAACCAATCCCAGTTTAAATCACCCAGCAGTAAGAATTATTTTCCTACCAACTCAACTAACACTGATGACAGTGAGGTGAGAGTGTTATTTACAGCTGAGGGTGGTCTATAGCAGCCAACAATATTCAGATGACAATTATGACCATAGTGTAAGTCAATAGCTAATAGCTCAAATTGTTTTGGGATGGACAATGACTTTATAACAGTTGCATGGAATTATGATTTTATATAGATTGCCACACCACCTCCCTTACTTTTCCTATCAGACCGAAAAACATTGTATCCCTCTATCGCAACATCATTATCTGCAATTAGATTTTTTGAGCCAAGTCTCAGACAAGACCAAAATGTCAGTTTTGGTAGTCTTGGCAAAGATTTTTACTTGGTCTAATTTGGGCATTAAACTACGAACATTTAAGTGTAGGACACCAAGGCCAGATCTATCTGAAAATTCCAGAGGGGTTGAAAGACAATTTCCCACTGGACCAGGATTTGGATTTATATTACCAGCCATCAAAAGCATCAACATTATCAGACATCGCTGCTTTAAGTTTTTTAGTGGGAGATTGTAAACAGATTGTCCATTTTTAAAATCCAAACATAATTCTTTCACAGAGCATAATACGTTTTGCAGAGTGAGAAGGAAAACAATAGTAAGGTTTGTCCTTGATTCCATTACAACTGTAATTGGAATCGCTTGAAAAGATAGTTCCGTGCTTGTGTGTTTTGATGGTCGATGCAGGGGAAAGCGTTCAGGGTTACACTCATTTTTGCCTTTGGCACAGCCTGGCCTGTAGCTTAGATCGAACATGCAGAAAGCGGCCCATCTTAACAGCACAACTCTCATGTTGTCAACAATGTATGGAAAATACACCAACAACCAGTAGCCTAACTCATGTACTTCGGTTCGAAGACAACACCTCCGTGGCGTGGATTAATATCGGGGAGTAGAGGCCAGAGCCAGAACACGCCGTTGATTATTTAGGCGAAAAAGCACCACCGACCTCAATGTTGATTCCCTCCACATCCGACGTCCAGCAAACTCTTCCAATTCGTCCAACAACCAGGACCACGATAGGCTTCCAGGAGAGTATGGCGATGAGCCACTATTGCCAATGAGGCAGTTGAGTTACCCAAGTTTAGCAAGTGCAAATAGGTAGGTAGGCTCCACTTCAAGCAATGCATAGGCTACGTGGCTAAAAGTCCGTCTTTTACAAAAACATAAAGTCAAACACAAGATGCACACAGAGCTGCCATCTTGGATTGGGGGGTAAATATCTGGTAAATATCAACTAGAGCTAGTTCAAAACGCAGCAGCTCGAGTTCTTACCAGAACCAGGAAGTATGAGCATATTAGCCCCGTTCTGTCAACACTGCATTGGCTGCCTATTAAACATCATATACATTTAAAAATATTGCTGATTACTTACAAAGCACTACATGGTTTAGCTCCGCAGTACTTGGGCAAGCTCTTAACGCATTATAGTCCTTCACGTCTATTGCGATCGCAAAATTCTGGCCAGTTAATAATACCTAGAATATCAAAGACGACTGCTGGCGGTAGATCCTTTTCATATTTAGCACCAAAACTTTGGAACAGTCTTCCTACCATTGTCCGGGAAGCAGACACACTCTGTCAGTTCAAAGCTAGATTAAAGACACATCTCTTTGACCTAGCATTCACATACAGGGCTCCAGACTGCGACCAAATGGTCGCATTTTGCGACCAAAATTTGAGAGTGTGCGACTGAATTTTACATCCAGTCGCACATGTGCGACCAGTATTTTTTTACACGTTAAACGTGGAAGGGGCTTATCAATGAATCCGGAATGTGTGGCAGGCCAATGAGTGCGAGAAGAATAGGGAATGGCCACTGTAAGTGGCTAATGTGTGGAGGGGGAGGGCCCTAGAGATAATCGAGCGCGCGTCTGTAGGAAGGAGACAGAGACAAATATCACAGCCTGCTATGAGCGTCTGAGCAACGAGCAAGCGAACTATTGACTCGTTCTTCCGACCTGCGGCTACTGTGCCAGTTAAATTCACTTGCTGGCTTACCAAATAATACATTACAACAGCGATAATCAAAACGATTACTCTTTGTAAACATTGTTCAATGCAAGTGCCAAATGCTCGAACATGACCTGTCATTTACGCCGTCATCACCCGGGAGTTGATAGCGCACGAGCGCCGGCGAGACCTGAACTGCAGATGTTAACATCGATGTTTAAACTAAACTCATTTATGTTTCGCCAATGTAAACATTCAAGAGCAAGACGCGAAAGAGAACTCGCGTCTAGATATGTGTGCGCGCGCGCGTGTGCGTGTATTCGTAGGCTACTCATCTCAGACAGCGCGCAAATTTTGAGTTATCTTTCAAGTCGAAAGTGCAAACTTTCATTTGCACTTGAATGGACAAATTCACACAAAACATGGCCGTCTTGATATATTATCTGTTATGCCTTAAGCTCTGAATTGAATAGCTTTTGTAACTTTAATAAGGATTAATCTTTAATTTATACAGTCAAATATGCAATGTTATTTTACATTTGATTATTTTATTCAATTTCTGTACCTGAAAACTAATGTTAGACCTGAAAAGCATAGTTTATATTATTATTAGGCTATCTTTGCTCTATTGTATTTATTTGTGCTTTTGCTTGATTAGATTATTTCTTCTTATTTTCTTAATTTTTTTTGACAGTAGTCTTTTTTCCCCATGAACACATAGCCTACCGAATCATACCGAAACCGTGAACCTAAAACCGTGATACAAACTGAACCGTGAGCTATTTTAAACGTTGCAGCCCTAGTACAGTGTCACAGTCGGATGATGATTCAGAGTGAGAGGTTTTAGTGGTGAAAAAGGCCGAACTCAGCATTTTCGGGAAGACTGGCGGTGAGAATTCAGCTGGTTGAGGTAGTAGGCTACTGTAAGGAGACGAATTCCATAAACTGCGAATGTTGCAGTCGCTACCCCATAACTGCAGGGAACACGAAGTTTGCCGACAGTGCAGGCACTTCACAGTTTAAACACAATACTATATTTAACCCTTTGACTGTCACCGTCCCACAGGTGGGACGTTTGCCAGTATATTTTTAAAACAATAATATCTTAGTAAAAACCTTAAGTAATATTGACAAACTATATATCATTTGAAAGCTTACAATCTCTAGTTTTCATATTTGGTGACTGATTTTCAAAATAAATTACAGAGGAGCTGTAATTTATCAATTTGCAACAATAATATTTTCATACTCCTAAGGTGTTCAGTCCTTTATTTTGAAATAGTGATGAACATGAAAAATCATGAAAAAAATGGTAGAAACCTCAGTTTGTTTTCATGCCAAGAGTTCAAAAGATAGCATTTGTTCAATTATTTTAGAAAAAAAGGTCTGAAAATGTTTTAGAAATAAAGAAAAACCATATATGGAAATAGAGGCGCCCTTATATGGGCAGTAATGTCAACTAGTGAAAAAGTGTGGTACTGCGCCCAAACAAAATCTTACTGAAAGCTCATTTTTTGAGATATCAACCTAAAATTTAAAACACAACTTGTTCAGATTTTTGGCTTTGATTTTTGTGCAGTTTTAGAGTTACCCAGGTTTTGAAAAAATATATTTTATATAAAATATGAATAATTTTTTTATTTTATTTTATATTTTCATAAACTCAAACTTCTATAACTTTTTTTCTGTTACACTTTCTTAATTTATTTCACTTCTACAAAAATCTGCCAATTTTCTTCTTAAAAACAAGACCAATCTTACATCCATATTCCAAAGCATTCTTGAGTTACAAACATTTAAGTTCGGAAAGTGCATTTTCATGTATATTCAAAAAAGGGGCGTGACACTTAAAGGGTTAAACACAATCTTAGCCTCAAGAATAGAGTATGCGGTGTTAATAAATCAACTGCCGGTTGCTTTTAGAAGACAAGAGGCTGTAACGTTAAATCAGAGCGCAAAGGCATTGTAATTTCTGCATCTATTATCAAAGTATTTATTAGTAATACACTGGAAATTAGTAGAAATGTGAATATTTGGTTAGTATGTTGATTTACGGTGTGTGCTCCTAAATTTTCTTGTTGTGCCCCTAAAATTTTCAGTTGGGGGCCACTGTGCTCCTAGTGAAAAAAGTTAGTCTGGAGCCCTGACATAATGCATTATAGACTTCTATAACTCAATGTTAGGCTGCATAGATTAGGTCAGCCGGAACTGGGAACACTTCCCTTAAATCCTGATGTACTCGTTACATCATAAGAAGAATGGCATCTACGCAAATTTTAGTGTCTTTGTTTATCCCAAGGTTTTCCCGCAGCCTGCCGGAATCAAGGCCGTATCCAGATCTGACGAAGGACCTTCGCCTAGACCCGAGGTCAACACAGTGCTGAAGTGCCAACTAGCCTCTCCCTATGAAGGATCCCTTTACCACTCTACAGATAAAGCATTGTGGAAAATTTGCGTACCTACCCCGTAGTGATAAAATAAAATAATATTCTGTATCAAATTTATAGGCAGGACAAGTAGTTTGTATAGGCTTGGTTTGTAGGGAATTACAAACATGCGCACATATATTCAAACGCACATAACCATAGAATTAATTCTTGATGCGCATGTGAGCGCCATCTGCGTTTCTCACAGGTTCGCAATTAAAGTCTGTTTAGAGAGAACTGTGTCGTCTTAGCGGCCCCTAATTTAATAACAAATTATCCTTTCGACAGGTCGAATTGAATTAATTCAAAGTGAATTAATCAAAGTGAATTAATCAAAACTAACTTTAGCTGGAAAATAACTTCATTATTATATTTCTATATATTATATTATTATATTTCTTTATTATATTTCTAAATAATTTAATTATTATATTATATATATATATTCAAAAACCGCTATAAATTCAAAACAATCTGTTACCTTAAAGCATTGGTTCTCAAAGTGTGGCCCGCGGGCCAATGGCGGCCAGCGGAAACATTTCTGGCGGCCCGCGATAACATCTGATAACATTTGTAAAACTGTTAAAACTGTACATTGCTTTGAAAAAATATTTTTTCGTTTAGTGGTGTTTAGCGGCATCTATAGGCATAAGCGGTAATTACGACCGATCGCACTTGACCTCTCACTCCCAGAAGGCATCAACGGAACGGTTGTCTGTAACGTTAGATGGATATGATGGAGCGAGAGCCAGGGCGGGAGCCTGGCCCTTCGAGAAAAAAACGTCATGTTAGCGAGGAGAAAAGGCAGTTTCAAGATAAATGGACAAACGATTACTTTGTCGAACCTCACGGGTCGGATAAAGTCGTTTGCCTGATCTGCAAGAAGGTAATTGCAACAGAGGAACATCAGAGGAATCGTGGCCAACCGAAAACAGCACCACAAATCCCATTGCAATTCAAATCCCATTGCAATTTAAAAGGGTATGTTGACCAAGTAATCAATATTCAGTGTGATTTAATGACAAGCTTATTAATAGCCTCGTTTCCATTACCTTAATTTTTTTATCTAATTTCTGATCATACATAAAATAATAATACATTATTCGCAACTACTTTTATTTATGTTTTATTGTTATTATAACTCATAATAACAATAAAACGTTGTGCTTTTGTCAAATAAAATACAACAATGTTTAAAAAAGTGTCAAAAAGTCATAAACAAAAATCTGAAAATTCGTCGATATTTACTTTTTTTGCGCTGTTGGTGTTTCAAATTAAAATTTTGGTGTTCAAAAAGACGTTTTGAGAAGTGTTTCGTTTCAAAAAGACAACAACCGTTCATTTTTGAATTACGGATTAAAATAGATAGATAGGCTAATAATAGGGCAAAACATTTGCGCAAATCTATGGAAACGCGACTGACTGCACCCACACACCGGACGCGAATAGCGCGTCAGGCGCGAGTGATTTCAATGTTAAGTCAATGCAAAGACGCGTTACACGCGTTTTACGCGCGTAACGCGTCTTTGCATTGACTTAACATTGAAATGACTCTCGCCTGACGCGCTATTCGCGTCCGGTGTGAACGCACCATGACAGGCAATGATATGATGATATGCATGATGATGATGACTTGTTTGGTAAGCTTCTATTTTAAAAGTTTCTCTCTCTCTCTCTCTGTCTGTCTCTCTGTTTTCTCTCTCTCTCTCTCTCTCTCTCTCTCTGTCTGTCTCTCTGTTTTCTCTCTCTCTCTCTCTCTCTGTCTGTCTGCCTGTCTCTCTGTTCTCTCTCTGCGCTCTCTCTCTCTCTGCGCTCTCTCTCTCTCTCTCTCGTACTTGAAATGGACTGCACACCGGACTGTTATATCCAAAATTTGTCTGTTGAGGGTAGAGAACACTAGGGATTTTGTTTGAATTGCAATTTTTCTCAAGATTTTCACAAGTTTTGCCAGGTTTAGCCTCAGTTATAAATTAAAATGTGTTTATTGCAGTAAATTTAAACTGTAGATATGCAACCTGGTCATTAAAATTATTTCAAATGGGATTTTCTCTTCAGTTTTTTCTTTCTTTTTCTCCCCCGCCCCTTTGGCGGCCCTCAGTTCAATGTTGGGTTCCTAAATTGGCCCTCACCTATCAAAACTTTGAGAACCCCTGCCTTAAAGGGTTAGTTCACCCAAAAATGAAAATAATGTCATTAATGACTCACCCTCATGTCGTTCTAAGCCCGTAAGACCTATATTCAAGCTATTCTACATTGTTTGCGTGGATATCATTTTTTTAATGGTGCGTAAATGTGCATGTCCGCGGATGAGACACTTTTACAGCGTGCGTTTCCCTCAGTCTATAAATATAGCTCGGGCGCACCAGATAACACGTCATCAGCGTCTTACGCCATCAGCGTAACTGTGAAGGATTGACAACAGACCCGGGAGAGAATACAATGCTGAATAAAGTCTTATTTTGTGTTATTTTTGGACCAAAAAGTATTTTCGATGCTTCAAAAACTTCTAACTAACCCACTGATGTCACATGGACTACTTTGATTATGTTTTTATTACCTTTATGGACATGGACAGTATACTGTATATACAGTTTCAATGGACGGACAGAAAGCTCTCGGACTAAATCTAAAATATCTTAAACTGTGTTCCGAAGATGAACGGAGGTCTTACGGGCGTAGAATGACATGAGGGTGAGTCATTAATGACATTATTTTCATTTTTGGGTGAACTAACCCTTTAAATTACACATTTATCTCTGTAAACAGCTTTGAAACAATCTACATTGTTAAAAGCGCTATATAAATGAAGATGACTTGACTTGTTCGTCGAGTTTGGAAGACATGCTAGCTGTGAGCATATTGGATTTACATCAGAAGAAGAACAACGCGATTTGAAGACAAGAAAGATTTTAAGGTAAGAAATACTTCTGAATTATATTAGTTAGTGATATTGTTGCATAAACTTCACATTGCAGTTGAACTGTTGCTCGATGCTTCAGTGAATGTTCTCTGCACACGCTGTGAGTTTAAGTCAGTCGCGCAATGTGAAATGTATTCCCAAAATCGTGCAGCCCTAGTTTCTCTTGATATCAGCATGTTCACAGGTTGTTATTTTTTTGTTTTGTTTTTAGGGACCATTTGCCCCACAGATGAGTCCTGCTGACTTCAACATGAACATGAACATGCTAAAGTGAAAAATCAAACACCTTGGAAATGACAGGTATGTAGGCTAAGGCTACTATGTTTCAGGAATGGCACAAAGGTGTGTGACTGGTTAAGTCTCTGTCTTTAGTTCAGTGTGTTAAATAATGTACTTTTTTGTCATTTGTTGTGTATCTTTGGATTATGTTGTGTTGTAAATAAATCCAAACAATCAAAAAGCCATTCTTTTTTAAAATCTCAATATTCATGGTGGTTTACGCATACTCGCATAAAGCTTTCTTACACAAGACATGTCTTACAAATTTTAAATCAATATATTGTCTTATCTGAATGAGTAGTCAGGATGAGTTTCACATAATTTGAGCAAATATTCTAGGCTATGTGATACAATTTTCAAAAGTCTTGTGAATAAATAATCAGTGTGGGTTTCATTACCTTATTTCAGTGACATTTTTTTTGTTATTTTCACAAGCCACGCATAAATGTCATTATCTCAAAACTAAAAAAAATTACATAGATGCTGCTGACATATTATTGTAGCAGTTTGTGCTGAATACAGTTTAATAAGACTTTAGCCATGAAAATGTCACAAGTAACAGAAATAAGCCTCAGACCCCAGAAGGTTAAAACGCCGTGCTATTAGCTGATGACTTTGCTCTGACTATCGCCTGGAGCTGAGAAGCCCAAGACTTATAGTCGAACTAAAGTCAGAATCCAACGGGGAACAGATGAGTCGGGGCCCTCAAAGATATACATAGAGGATTGGGCCCAACACCTCCTATATAGAAAGGACACGTGCCTGCAGGGCGGGCACTTCCAAGTTGTAAAATCGTACAAATGTGGACGGCGAGGACCAGCCGGCCACCGCACAAATGTCATCAATTGGTACACCACTGGACCATGCCCATGAAGAGGCCATGCCCCTTGTGGAATGAGCCCTGACGCCTATGGGGCATTGAAGGCAAATTGAAGCGTAGGCTAAAGAGATAGCATCTACTATCCATCATGATAATCTCTGCTTTGTGACCGGAGACCCTTTGATACGGCCACAAAGCATACAAAGACCTGTTCCGACTGTCTGAACAGGGCAGAACGGTCCAAATAGACTCTGAGAGCCCTGACAGGGCAGTATGGCTGGGCGGTCTGACCAAAATTCTGTCTCAAGGTATGACTAATTTTATTTCACGGTAACGATATATTTCACGATATAGTTATTTATATATGTAGCTATTCTTGAAAAATCTGCAAAAAGGGCTTTGTATAATAAATAAACCCAAATACTTTAGAAATGAAAAGTAGGCTACTTGGTAAATTATTTCTTTGGTAAACTATTTGTGCATGTGCACGCCATCAGCGTTCTCACAGATTCACATTAACATTCACATTCACATTCCCCTAGGTTAATAACTAATGATCGTTGCGAAGGAAATAAATCAATCAAAACTAAATTTAGCTAGAAAATAACATTATTCTAGAGCTGCTATAAAGCCAAAACAATCTGTTACTTTAATTTCCTATTATCACTGTAAAGCCTCTGGAACAATTTACATTGTTAAAAGCGCTATATAAATGAAGATGACTTGACTTGATGACATTGAGCTAAATATAGTAAACAAGTGGTAAAAAATTATATTAAAGGGAAACTTCAGGATTCAGCATTAAGCTTTGTATCAGTAGAAAACCTGTAGTATTTTCTAAACAAGTATTAGAACTAGTACTTGTTTAGAAAACAGGTTACTAGTATTTTAGTAACCTGTAGTATATTCTAAACATGCTTTTCTCAAGACGAGAGATTTATGTATTTTTTGTCTGGAAAAAATCCTCAGATGACGCAAAAATCGTCATCTTGCGTCATCTGAGGATTTTTTGGCCAGAGGCTAAAAACTACAGCCAGTAGAAGGTGCTAGTTCCGCATGTTTTCAACCCACCCATAGAGGGTGGGATCTCACTCACAGAATGTACAAATACTGTTAGCCATCTTTTATTTGGACGCTAAGCTAACAGGTTGTTATTCTGTGGAGAAAGCTGAGTAGTAGGGGTTACCATCCTCTTTTTCCTGGACATGTCCGGCCGTCGAGATCGCCCAAAATGTCCGGGATTCAGCATTTGCTTTCTGTGGTCGCCATTCATTGTTTACATGCACACCTTTTGTTTTAATCTAACTGAATTAATTCCGATTGGTGAATCTGAATGTAGTGTTTACATGAACGCTAAACAAGTGATCGGTTGATGTGCATTTTAGCATTGCTAAGAAAAGCTCCTCCCTGAGAGATACGAGACCGGTGCGTCTCACAGGTGCCGCTCATCAGTAATCACGCCACCGGCCTCACGCCGTTCTCCCGCGGCCCTAGCCTCGTCCTGTTCGCCACAGTAAACATGATGAATGGCGACTGTAGAACGCAAAAGCCAAATCCTGGACATTTTGGGAGATATCAAAATCCCCGGCAGACTAATCACGGAGACTTACTAGTAGCTTAGCCTTGTTGTTTAACTGCACTCTTACCGGTAGGCATGGCTTGGGAGTGGCCTCGTAGGGCAGCGAAGCAAGTGCATTCTGGGAGTTGTAGTCTTTCATCCCCATAAGCCAAAAATACATTTTCTGTCTTTTCTCAGTCTAGAAGGCTCCAGATTCCAAAATAATTGCACATTTCTACAACATAAATGACCCATTTTAAATACACATTCATCTTTCCATAGGTGAAGTATCCCTTTATTAAAAATAAAAGAAATTATAATAAATTATATTGCACAGAGGACGAACGCGAAATCTGCTTGATGCTAGCACTGCGATTTATGAGAAGTTCGGCAAACATCACCATGATTTTGAGGCGGAGGAGGACGAAAAGTGCCATCATCATTGCAGCCTGCAGATCTCAGGACTGGTGGGAGCATATTGCGTTTAAATATTGGCTTTAACGAGGAGCAGTGGGTCCGAAATTTTTAGGATGAGCAAATATTTGCAGATGCGCGTCAGGGTTTCTCACATCATTAAACCGTGGAGACGGTGCCTAATGCCTAAAAAAATCCGATCTACCTGTCCTGTTTACATGACAGTCGCATTGGCACATATCTGATTTACTTCCACATATGAATGAGGTCTGAAACCGATCTCGAAATATCCGAATGCATGCGTTTTTTTCCTGTTTACACGGTCATAGAACACATCCGATCTGTGTCACATATGAGCAAAATTACCCAATTACCATTGGGTAAGTTGTGTCAAAAGGGAGGCCCACTGTCTTAGACTTTGAAAAATTTAAAGTAGTTTAAATTATGCACACCTTGTAACTGCGACATTATTTTAACCATAGCCCGGTAAACAATGACACACCGCGCTCCCTCTCAGTGCGTGTGCACGCGCGCGCCTTATGCAATTGTTTGGAGTTAGAAATATATAACTCGCGCTGCATATTTAGTAATTTTGCAGCCTCAGATACAGGATTATACATTCGCTTTAAAAAGCAGGTTGTTCATTACCACGGCAACCACTTGCGTGTCATGCTGAATGCGATTTTCGGGTTTAAAAATTAACTATACATAAGAGACGGAAAGATGCAGATCACTATACATTATTTAAGGTTATTTCTATTCATTACGATATTGATATATGAACTGTTGTTGTCAAGTAAGCCCTTGGAGAAAGTACTAGTGGTACTTCACATGAATATGGGTCTAGGTTCCAACCTGAGCACCAGCCAGTGAACACTGACCACTTAAGGGTGAAGAGACATCTTGTGGATGGAGCTCTAGTCTCAGCAATAGTGTTTAGGACTTCCTGGATACCCGTTGAGGGGCCATACATGGAGGGCCCACAAGACGGGACAGGGGTGCCAGACTGTCCTGTTTGCCTGCGTGAGGAGGTCCTTCCTCAGCGGAATAGGCCAAGGAGCTGTCTCTAGTAGCTGCATCAACTCAGGGAACCATGTCTGGGTCCACCAGAAAGGGAGCCATTAAGAGAACTGCACACTTGTTCTCCCAGATCCATTCGATGACCTGAAGGAGCATCGAGACCGGAGGGAATGCGTAAGGAGGGTGGCTGGGCCATTCGTGGGCCAGCACATCCTTGATCTCCCAAAAGAATATTGGGTAGTGAGAGTTGTCTTCTGAGGCGAAGAGGACGACCTCTGCCCTCCCAAAGACATTCCAGATCAAAAGAACCGTCTGAGGGTGGAGAGACCATTCCCCAGGGGAGCGTTGTCTCGAGAAAGCATATCTGCACCCTGGTTCAATATGCCCGGTACATGTGCCGCTCTGAGCGAGCGCAGGTTGGCATGAGCAAACAGGCAGCTGTTTGCCCATGGTGTACAGGTTGTCTGATCTGAGACCGCCCTGGCGATTTACATATGACACCACTGCCATGTTGTACTATTCCTATTTAGCACCAAAACTCTGGAACAGTCTTCCTAACATTGTCCGGGAAGCAAACACACTCTGTCAGTTCAAATCTAGACTAAAAACTAGTGGTGTCAACAATAATCGATTCGGCGATGCATCGCAATGCGGGGCATGCACGATTCAGCATCGATGCGGCAAAGTGCCATAATCGATTATGTCACTGTTTATGTTCTAGCTTTAAGTTGGACAATAAAGTTGTGAAGTTTCAATTAGTTCCGTGGGCATAACAACAACAACAATCGAGATGGCTGAGGCGGAGGGAGATGACCGTGATAGAGCTTGGAAAAGCGGACATCTGGGCACATTTCGGATTCAACAAAAGTAATGGGAAACTAGACAAGACGAGGCTGAACACAGGAGCGCAGCTTCGCGGCTGAGACACGAATAGACTATTAACATAAAGCTTTTACTCTTAAACACAAAAGGCACGTCCATTTTAATAAAAATAATAATATTTATTAAACAAACCAGATCAAGAGCATAAACGAAATAAAGTGCATAACTGAAAAATAAAGCATAGGCTCAAAACTAATACAAACAGTGGCACAGCGCATTAGGCTACAATCATTTTTTCCGTCTTCTAAAAAAAAAAATGCTGCCACACTGCCGATGTCTTTGTTGACATGGTAGAAGAGGACTGACTATGAATTAAACGCTCTCAATTAAATAAATAATATTCAGCAAACCTTCTAGTAGCCTAATTTTTTCAATCTGTCTCTCTTCTCCGGTGGGTTGGGCTAATCCAAAAGAAGTGAAAACAAGGGGGGTGTTGTGAAGACAGACTGTTACCTGTGAAACAGGGGTGCTCTGAAAACACCCCCATTAGTAATTAGTGCTTTCCACCTGATGAAGTGAACGCAGCAAAACTGATGAAATGAACGCGGCAAAACTGATGAAACGAACGCGGCAAAAAAATCTGAATTTTGGTCAAGCCAGAACGTATCGACCAACAATCGACTAATCGACTGGGAGATTACAGCCCTAGAAAGCAGTGATTTATGTTTTCTTTTTCAGGTTTGAAAATGCCATATCCAATACCCTGTACCATTCAATTTTATTTTGTTTAATGACATTTATGTCAAAGATACAGGAGAGTGATAATACACACATAGCAGCCAATAAAATCTGTTGTTCAATATATGACTGCTTGTATTGCCTCATGACTGATGAAAAATTTGCCTTGTTGTGTGCAGTAGAATTTTGATGCATCGCAATGCATCGTAGAATCGTGTTGAATCGAATCGTTACCTGGTGAATCGTAATCGAATCGAATTGTGAGGGCAGTGCCAATGCACACCCCTACTAAAATCACATCTCTTCGGCCTAGCATACACATAACACATTATAGACTTCTATAATTCAATGTTAGGCTGCATAGTTTAGAACAGCCGGGACCGGGAACACTTCCCGTAAATCCTGATTTACTTGGTACATCATAAGAAGGATGGCGTCTACGCTAATATTAGTCTCTCTGTCTATCCCGAGGTTTACCGCTGTCTACCGGAACCTGGCCGTATCCAGATCTGATGAAGGACCAGTGCCAGGACACGACGACGCCGCTGACCTGAAGTGTCAACCAGTCTCTCCTCCTCTCCACTCCGACTTCAACCAACCGGAACTGGACAAATACTCTGATTCATTCTTACTTCTGACCTCTGTGAATCATAATCATCCACTGTTCGCTGGTTGGCCAGAGGAGAACTGGCCCCCAACTGAGCCTGGGTTCTCCCAAGGTTTTTTCTCCATTCTGTCACCTGATGGAGTTTTGGTTCCTTGCCGCTGTTGCCTTGCCTTCTGGCTTGCTTAGTTGGGGACATTTAATATTCAACAATATTATAGATCTGCCTTAAGGTGGACGATGATGAAATTGTTTTTTTGTATTATTTTCATGTTATCACTGTGAAGCTGCTTTGATACAATCTGTATTGTAAAAAGCGCTATATAAATAAAGGTGACTTGACTTGACTTGTACATCCAGACCAAGACGTGGTGTCCTGCCAGGTATGGGAGGAAGGTTTTTAGGGCTAGAAAGACCGCTCTCATTTCGAGGCAGTTCATATGTAGGCGCTTCTCCGAGCTCGACCAGAGGCCGGAGGCAGCCCTGCCCTCGTACAGAGCACCCCAACCTAAGTTGGAGGCGTCTATCCGTACCGGAATGAAACAGTTAAGCAAAGAGAACGGTTTGGCCTGACTGTGGAAAAGCGACTTAAAGTGTGATTGTCAGTACTTTTTGCAACAAAATAATAGCTCCAACGAAAACCACAACAGAACTGCAGCACATAGCAGTGTTGGTGAACAAATCTGCGGCTTTGAACAAATCGTGAGTCAATGATTCATTCATAATTGAGCCACTTGCTTCGTTACTGAATGAATGTATGACTCGATGACTCACTCATAAAGACAGTGACTTGCCGCCAACTACTGGCGGTTTTAATTTAAAAGAATCACTTTGTTTTTACCATCATTGCATATTTCTCTATTGGATTTTATTTTATTTTTTAAGCATTATTTATTTGATTAAGGTATTTGTAAAAATGCACTGGAAAAATCTATTTAAGGGGGCAAATATTGTCCCATACTGAAAAAGCTGTGACTGTAGATAGGGGGTACGCAGAAGGATGATAAAAGTCTTAGATGCGACACTCTAAAAAGTTTGAGAACTAGGGATGGGAAACGATTAATCACAATTAATCGCATCCAAAATAAAAGTTTGTTACATAATATATGTATACTGTGTATAATTATTTTGTTTATATAAATACACACACATGCATGTATATATTTAAGAAATATTTGCATGTACTGTTTATATATTTATATATTATGTTATATATAAATAAATAAAAATCTCTAATATATACATGCATGTGTGTGTGTGTATTTATTAGGGATGCACCGAATCCAGATTTTTGGGGTTCGGCCGAATACCGAATCCATTGGTTAAGATTCTGCCGAATCCGAAAACCGAATCCTACTCCCATCCTCAGTCCATTAACACAGTAAACACATCAATGAAGTAAACAACGTCCACAGCAGTGGATTTTTAATTTAATTTAATTTTAACTGTAAAAAAAAAGAAGAAAAAAAAAAGAATAAGCAACATTGTATATTGTTTAGGGTCCTTGCCACCACGAGACAAATCGTCATTGCAAATTGAACATGTAGCTCGACTTGAATTGCCTTCTTTTGACTGAAAGTACTGCCAAACAACACCTTTTCTGCTCATGAGTTCCATTTTGACTTTCTCACAGCCTACGTCATTCGAACGGTCCACCTACTGTAACGAGTGGAAATAAGGTGTGGCCCCTTTAAGAGCTACGCGCTCCCTGTTGAACTGTCGGCAGTTTGTATTGTATGCGCCTCGATACCCCATGTATGAGGGTTATTTCAGTTTGACGCTAATTTGTATCTTATTTTATTAAGTAACACTGTGGATGGTAGAACGTGTGACAGACAGTTACATGAGTTCGATTGGGGAATAAAGTGCGAGTTGTGAGATGCCAATTGCCTCCATGAGTCTGTCTGGTTTCTGCAATAACTTTAGCTGTGAGCTACCGGTATCCCTATTTTTCTTCCTGACATCCACTGTTCATCACTGTAACGCGTTGGCGTTACACTACGTAAACACCTTCCCATAATCAACGGCGGCGTGACGTCGACCACCGTAGCGCGCATATTATATAGCAAGCTTATAGGGTTCGGTGGAAAAAAATTCTAAGGCCCTTTAAAAAACCCAATATTCGGCCGAATCCGAAACCGAATCCTGGATTCGGTGCATCCCTAGTATTTATATATACAAAATAGGGGTGGCACGGTTCACAAAACCCACGGTTCAGTTCGTATCACGGTTTTAGGGTCACGGTTTTCGGTTCTGTACGGTTCTTGTTTTTATTTTTTATTTTAATCTTTAACACTCCAGAAATTTCCTTCAGCATATGATATATAGCTTATTAGCTTAATTATCCACAATTTAGAATACAGTATTTTTTTTTTTTTATGTATTACCATTATGTAATCATGCACTATGAATTTGACTTGACTTTAGTTTAAGCACATTATTGGGACCATCTCTGAGTAAAAGCTAGGTGAGATTTTGATACAGCAGATAGAAGTTGTTTCCTAACCGGCTCTCTCCTGTTTATGCTTACTGACACATTGGCGTGATGTCTTCTCAAATGAACTGTCATATTAGAAGTTTTGCCATTAGCATATTGAATGCATTTTGCGCAATGCTTGCACACAGTCGCAGTTCTATCCACTGTTTTATTTCTGTTGTCATCGTAAGTAATAGGAAATCCAAAATGTTCCCACACACCGGATTTGAACGACGCGGGAGCATCAGCCAACTCCAGGCAGCCTTCATAATCTCCTCCACTTGCCATTTCTGCAGCACACTTTTACTGTCTTTGTATGTTCGCACGAAACTGTCTGAGCACGAGGCTACATTGAGCACGAGGCTACATTGTGCATGCGTCGAACTGTGTGAACCGTGACCGAGACAAGCGAACTGAACCGAGACAAGCGAACCGAACGGTTCGGGTGTTTTTTCATGTACCGTGCCACCCCAATACAAAATAATTATACACAGTACACACATATATATTATGTAATTAATCTTTTTTTTGGATGCGATTAATCGTTGCCCATCCCTATTGAGAACCACTGATCAATATGATATTAATTTAAACAACATAGACTAAACAATATAGGCCTATAGACTGAAATCGCAAAATGGCCTTAAACATAGGGCTGGGCGATATGGCCCAAAAAAATTATCACAAATTTTTTTTTTATATCAGTCGATATCGATAATCATCACGATAAATGTCAAATCTTTATTTCTTTCCAGTTTAAAGCCAGATTTTTGCCCCTAAGTGAAAGGAGCAAAAAGAAACCAGAGCGTTAATTGTGGTTTTAAACTATTCTTTATTGTCAGAACACATCATGACAAACACTTGCCAAACAGGGGAACATTCACAAATCTGAGGTAGAAGATTCAAACATTTGTAATTTTTCCTTAACAAAATAATATCTAAAAAGAAAAAAATATTTCTTAGTTTCTGCATGTGCTAATTTTATTTAGTAAAATGTAATATTCTGACTGTTTGAGTTTTATTCAAATTAACAATTGGTCATCCAGCATCATGCATTTAGATCATGATAACCACAGATAAAACCGGGCATAGCCTACAGTACCTCACTATCATGGCAACATGTCACTTTATGGTTTCTATGGTATTTGTGTGAAAACCAGTAGCCTAAGTATATTATTAAATACTGTAATTATATTCCATTAGTCCTTTAATACATGGTCTACATTAATAATAATACAATTCAATATGTATATCCCACATTTCATGGTGCAGTTAATATATATTACTAGGCTAACGTTACAGTAAATCCGTGGTAAATGATGGGAATTTGTAGACGGAAGCCTTCTGACTGTATCGTTGCGCACAGTGTTTCTCCTGTTCGTCAGCGCTGTTTCATCTGCCTTTAAACTGGTTTAAATCACTGAGACAGTGTTCTTCGCTGAATTCAAGCGATTCTCACTGGATCTCGTGACCGAGGCCGATCAGAGTAAACGCGTCTGCTCTAGTGAGCTTGCGCTGCTGTTTGGACTTTGAGCCGAGCAGATAAACTGTCCGTATGGCGCGCGCCGTTCAAATGAGTTTCGTTCCGCTTTTGGCGAATAAACATTATCGAACATTTATCGAACTCTTGATATCGTTGTATCGAGAAAAAATTATATCGCGATAATTATCGTTGTCGTTTTATCGCCCAGCCCTACTTAAACAATATTAAATTGTGAGCGAGACTTCTCAGCAATGAACAGGGTAAGGGATTTTAAACCATAATGCAAGAAAGCACAATTTGAAAATTGTCAGTTAATTTTCTCTTGTGCTATCTTCCAAAATGGTTATGCAAGTTTGTTTCTATTTCAGATCAAAACTGACATGTGAAATAAACTTCAAGGAGAGCACCTTGCTGCATGCTTAAGGATTAGTAAACGGACCTGCCCCTGAAGCCTATCCATACAGGCAGGCTTAAAAAAGCTTATTTTTTTTCAAAGCAGAGAAAAATTAATTGCTCAGGCAGAAACTGTCAACTTTGTAAACTGTTTTTAAAATCTGAAGATTTCATTATGAAAATATTTGTTCATGCTTGCAGTATAATTTTATGAATATGAATTTATGCATAATGTGAATTTGTACATTATATCTAAATTACTTGTTAATGATATTGAGTATTTTCTGTAATAAATA
The DNA here is from genome assembly GCF_949152265.1 of Phoxinus phoxinus. NCBI lineage: Eukaryota > Metazoa > Chordata > Actinopteri > Cypriniformes > Leuciscidae > Phoxinus > Phoxinus phoxinus. Next base: position 20,071,895 of record NC_136896.1, on the reverse strand, counting down.
GAGTTCATAAACCTTTCTTTGACTAGTTTATTCTGAACCCACTCAATAAGCGCCAGACCACAAAATAAAAGTCACAACAACAAACGCGGCTTGCATCACTTCAGAGTTCCTACTAGCGGAGCGAATATAACCAGGAAAATGTTCCTAAGGGAACAATTAGTTCTCAGGGAACCACCCTGGTGGTTAGTTCTTAGAAGTACGTTTCTAGAACTACCCGGTGTGAAAGCCCCTATTGTGCAAAACCACAAGGTCCTTAAAGTGTCCCCTAAACGCATTAAGAACATTTTCAGCACTTCACTTAGCCACATGAAATGATAATGTACAGTACCATTTGTGAATTCTGCTGGTAAGTGACCCTTTCGGAGCTGCTGCCAGTCATCTTCTCCTTTAGGAACTTCAATGTTACAGGCCAACTCCAGGATGGAAACACCCAAACTAAAAGAGAAGAGAAGATACAAATCTTTATACAATACTTTATACGTTATACAAATCACAAAATAACTTATTTGGTTCTAACTGTTGACATTTAAATATAAACAATATAACATTCAATAACCTAAAGATGTCTGCAGCAGTCCCATACTCTCCTCTCAATAGCTCAGGGGCCATATATCTGGGATCTCCTTCTTGTAAATCATCATCCATCTTCATTTCTCTCTTTTCCTCTATCACTTGTTTAAGGACATCTCTAGGAAGCTTGATCAACAAGCCAAAGTCTCCAAGCTTGAGCCGTCCAGACTTTGTAATAAAAATATTTGCTGGTTTGATGTCCATATGGGCAAACCCATGAGCGTGCAAGTGGTCAAGCGCTGAAAGAATGTCACACAGGTATGTCCAGGCACTTGTCTCACCTGGTACAACACAACACACACACACACTTGTCTTGAGTAACTTATATTTACAATGCAATGCAAAGAAAATGCAATGTTTTAATATAAACCACACAGTTTTTCTTGTGTAGTTTGCTGTATACCAGTATGAAATGAAGTTTCCTCAGCGTATAGCTGTAGGCTGGTACAGCAGAGTTCAGTCTGGATGTAGAGGTGACCAGCCTCCTCCCAAGCCGCAATGAAGCCCAGCACATAAGGATGTGGCAGTAGTCTCTCATGATTCCAAGCCTCAGTAATGCTTTTTGCTCGTTCAACCTCACCACGGAACCGCTGCACTGAACGCTTGACAGCGTACTGGCAACCGTCCAAAAGACTCACCACCTGACAAACAGAAATAAATGAATGCATTTATATAGCACTTATAGATACAATTGTACCGTCAAAATGCTTTACAATGGGATCAGGGGTCTCTCCTCAACCTCCACCAGTGTGCAGCATCCACACACCAGCTATAGGTGGGGAAGAGAATAAAGCCAATTCAATGGAAGGGGATTATTAGGAGACCATAATAGATAAGGGCCAATGAGGGAATTTGGCTAGTACACCGGGGTTACATCCCTACTCTTTTCGAGAAGTGCCATGGGATGTTTTATGACAGAGAGGACAGTCATCTGAAGAACATCTGAAAAAACTCTGTATCATTAGTAATTCATTGATAATCTTGAAACATCACCATTATCTGAAATGTATTATGTATTATATGTATCAGTTTCACAGTACATCCGTGGTGTACCTTTTCTTCACCGAATCAAGTCTAGTTATTTTGAAAAATCAAAATCATTAACATTTTTTAAACCAATTTTGTGTAAAAATGCAGAGATATTGGGCAGAAAAAGATGGTGGCTGATATTACTTCTCACTGGAAATAGAAGTATACATCCTGCAGAAATAGTATGAATAGGAATTATGGTAGAATCATATTCCACATAAACCCTTAGAAGGCATTTAGCATGTCTCACCTTGAAAACTTCACCAAAGGAACCTCGTCCAATCAGGCCCAGGTTGGTAAAGCACTGGCTGAAAAAAGACTGCAGTCGAGACGGGTCGTACACAGAGCGAGGAGGGGGCGACTCTATAAGAGAGCGTGACAGGGGCGTCCACGGAGTGGGGTGATGGAGAAACACTCGACTGAGCGGGGGGCATCCTTTAGATGGTGGCTGTGGCAGTAAAGAATGAGATAATGGCCGCGAAGGCGACAAGGAGGAAGATGATGAGGAAGAGAAGGGAGGTCTCCGTTTCTTTAGGGAAAAGGACTGCTGGGCATGAGAGTAGTGGGTAGGCAGAGGGAGAGGGGTTCTGACCACTGATGTCTGATAAGAAGACGACATAGGAAATGTATAGTCAGTTCTTCTAATGTAAATGTAGGCTTGACAAATTTTCAGAAGATACTTCAAATTATGGAATTGTGAATGCTGACTGCTCATCCAGATGCTCCACATCAATATGCACTAACCTATAACAGAACAGGAGATGCGGTGTTTAATATTATGACTGAAATATAATTTATGACATCAATGACTAAGTTGACAATACTAGGTACCATTACAAAAAATTGGGGCAGTAAAACAGTACTTTGATGGTATCAGATGGTACTGTGATATATACCATAGCACTGAATAATTACCATTACCAAAACATGGCAATACCATGGTATTATTGTTAGCGAAAAGTTATTTGAAGACAAAAGTCGTGTCTTGATGATTAACGTTACCATAACGGTAACCACAATGGTTACTTTTTAATAGTCCACTCCACGGAACACCAGCACAGTAGGAAGGCCTGATCAGTGATCACAGAACTTCATGTGTTACCTGGGTAAATCTGCATGGTATTACCATCACATTTGTCGTGCTAGATTAGATTAATAAAACTAAAACAGTGCTTTGTGGCACAAATTAAAGTGTGTAACATGAATGATCATTTCGAGAATATATCTAATAATATGTGCTACACAGTACATCGACAGATACAAATTGGCAGTATTCGATTAACGTTACGTGCGTTCAGATAAAAATTAAAAGTTATTATCGGAACTGTAGCAGTTGTGATTATATAAAATGAACTTTTCAGAAAGTAACAGTTAAACATTAAAAAATGCCTTCCTTCAAAGGGATCTTCCGTCACAAATATTTATTATGATTCAGAAACGTTACATACCTACATTTTGTGTTGCTCTTGGTTGATATTAAAATATCCATTTCTTTTAATCAATCAAGTAAGTTATATTATTATTAATCATATATCGCGCCACACGTGTTCAAATACTTCAGGAGCGGGCAATGACGTGTCACCGAGCGTTCTCGGTGCATTGTGGGATATTGGAGAGTTCTTCTTCTTCTCTCTCTGGTAGTGATGTTCATAGACATAGATATAATATAATATAATAAAGGCTAGATGTCTCGTCCGCGCTGCTGGCCAATGGAGGTTGACGTCCGCACACGGCGGCCATCTTGCCACAGGTGGCTCGCTCACTCGTAACATTGTTTTAATGGTGCATGTACTTTTTAAATAACCATAACTTGCTCAATTTTCTACCGATTTTCAAACGGGTTGGTTTGTTATAAACCTCAGAGACGTAGTTATGACACTGCGTATTTATAAATAATTATAATATTATATACATGTTCAAGCAACCAGAATTATAGCCACGTTAATAACGTTTGTAAGAAACCAAACCGTTTGTAAATCCGTCAAGATTTCAGCGAGATAAGAGTATTTGTGTCCGTGCAGATCACTCACCTTACAGAAAGCTTCCCTGTGACAAGATGGCCACCGGGTGATGCCGTTCGAGACTCCGCCGTAAGACATCTAGCCTTTATTATGTATATCTATGTTCATAGATACAGACATAGATATACATAATAAAGGCTAGATTTATATATATATATTTTTTTTTTTTTGCGTTATTCAATAACAAAACATACAACAATTAAATACAAAATAATAATAATAATAATACAAAACAATAACAAAATCAAGAAAACCAATCAAAATGTTTTTTAAAGAAAATATAAAAATGTAAAAATAAAATGTAGAATATATAGATACTGACATTAATAATAATACAAGTAAAAAATTTAAATAAAAAGTAAGCAATATAACACAAATATGAACAACATACACAGGGGTATTGAAATCAAATACATTTCTCTAATTACAAAATAATACTAAGGTCCTTGAAAAGGATAACATTTCAAGGCTTTACAACAGTCTATAGTATTTTTTGCCGTGGTGTTCCTCACACCCTCCAATGTTTTAAGGTACTGACAAATTTCGAATTTAAATTGTATAAAACTAGGTGCATATTTTGCCCATCGACATTTATGAATGTTATATAATAAACAAATTAAGAACAAAACAAATTTTCTTTTCTAAAGGCTTATCGTAAAAAAAATATTATCTCCTTATCCTCCAAAGTAATGTCAATTCCAGAAATCTCCTTAAAAAGATCTTAAAGTCACAAACAATTTAGTACAAACAGGGGCGGACTGGCCATCTGTGTGATCTGGAGAATCACAGAACAGCCGGTACTCCCATATGGCGCTTTTCCACTGCATGGTACGGCTTGGTACGGTTCGTCTCGGCGCGGAACGGTTCGGCTCGCTTTAGATCGGTTGCTTTTCCACTGCAGTTAGTACCGCTTCAAAGTGGGACTGATCGTTAATAGTTGTCGCCTCTAATTTGTCCCTACACTGTTTAGGTCCGGCGGCAATCAACGAGAAGAACGTCTGCACCTCGTCCACTGACCACGATTCAGCCATTTCTTTTTTGATTTTTTTTAACTTATTTTGTAAAGTAAATACTCTAAAAACAGGTGCTACTGCGTTGGCTGTTGTCTGGCTATTTAAATCTAGCGGGTTTAGTGTCTCGTGTCGCAAATACAATGACGCTGAAGTGACGATTCTGTCTGACCAATCAGTGATCTGCAGTGTTTTCACGTCACGTTTAGTATCGGTACGGTACGCTTGGAACCTCAACAGAGCCGAGCGAGCCAAGCGAGCCGTACCGTACCGTACTATGCAGTGGAAATGCGCCATAAGTGAGCTGTACCGAACCGAGCTGTACCGTACCATGCAGTGGAAAAGCGCCAAAGCGTGCCGTGCCGTGCCGTGCCGTGCCGTACCGAACCGTACCGTACCGTACCGTACCATGCAGTGGAAAAGCGCCAATAGACAGTATATAAGAGGTGTCTTGTTCTTGTTAACTGTTGATGTTGCACAGGGCGTGCAGTAATAAAATGAGGAGGCGTACAGCGAGTACCGAACAACTAGCAACTTTTTATTAGCCAACGTAGCCTCTCGTTCACATCATCTGATGTCTGTCTATCCCGCGCCCACCAATATCACCTAGCAACCTTGCCCTGGCGGCGTAAATCAGTGTCGCAAATATTCAATGCTTACGTGAATATTACATCTCCTTTCTTTTAAAAGAATAAAGAAAACGTTAAGTCAATGCAGTGTGAATACTCAAATTACTGAAACATTACTCTAGCATTTAAACACAGAGATTGCTGCATTTTCCAAAACATCTAAACATTTCTGACACTTAACATATCACATAGTATTCAACAATACTTAGGAACAAAACGTCCATTATTCTCAGACAGCCCATACCAGATCTTAGATTCCATTTCTCTAATAGGGGCAGCGATCCGCCTACACCCCAGACGAATTAACAATCACAAATCAAGGATTGCCCTTGGTCGCACTGCTCGACCTGATCTGGTATGGTATTGTATTGGCTGGATCTCTCTGTCATTTAAATGTTGTGCTGGTACTTCAGTGTGTACCTGAAGCATGGATGAGGCAGTGCTGTTTTGCTCTTCCTCTGTATTTGCAGGAACGCTGGTATTTTCCACAGGCTCTTCTTTAGTGCTGAGAAGATGACGCCGGTTTCTGCGATACACTCGACCATCTGAAGTGCAAACATGATAAGATCTTTGTGTGTCGGCAGGGTGTACAACGACAGCTGGTTTCCAAAGACCGTGTTCTTGAATGCGAACACATTGTCCAGTGTGAAGCTGTGGTCGAGCGATCGTAATACTTTTTTTGATGTTGCTGCTGCTTTGCTCTTTTAGAGCATGCTTCTGTGAAACTGACCATTTCAGGTAGGAGTTGCTTGATGGTGGTTGGCAGTATGGATCGCAGTCGGCGACTCATGAGAAGCTGGGCAGGTGACTTGAAGTTGTCAACAGGTGTATTCCTATACTCTAATAAACTGAGATATGGATCTTTCCTGTCCATCTTGGCTTTTGTCAGGATTGATTTTGCGATCTGCACAGTCTTCTCAGCCAAACCATTGCTTTGGGGGTAATGGGTAATGGGGCTTGTGGTGGTGTGCATGAAACCCCATGTCTTTGCAAAGTCTTCAAACTCCTTTCCCCGATATTGTGGACCATTGTCAGAAACGACTTTCTCTGGGATGCCATGTCTTGCAAAGATGACTTTGAGTTTGCTGATGACAGTGGCAGCTGTGGTGGTGGTGAGTTTGTCTAATTCAAAGAAGCGACTATAGTAGTCTACTGTAACCATGTATTCTTCGTTGTTCCTGGTAAAGAGGTCTGAAGCGATCATCTGCCATGGTCTGGTTGGAATTTCGTGTGGAATCATGGGCTCCTTGGTGTTTGAACAGCGTCGCTCCAGGCAGGTGTTGCATCTTTCGACCATGCGTTCAATTTGTTTACACATTCCTGGCCAGTATAACACATCTCGTGCTCTTTGGTTCGATTTCTCTATGCCCATGTGACCGACGTGAATGCGTGCGAGCATGTCTTCTCTGAGTGAGGAGGGTATGACTAACTTCTCACCTTTGAGAATGATTCCGTTGGCCAATGACAGTTCGTCTCGGAAATTCCAGAAGTCGCAGATGTCTGCAGGGCATTTTCTCCTCTCTCCAGGCCATCCATCCAGAATCACCTGTCTGAGCTTGACAAGCTAGCTGTCTAGCTCAGTCTCAGCACGGATCTGTTGCAGCCTTGTGTCACTGACAGGTAAGCTTTTATATACCATGTGGACCTGCATGTCCATTCCTTCACTGAGATTGTCGTGCTCTGTCTCTATGAACTTTCTAGAGAGGGTGTCTGCCACAGGAATCTCTTTTCCTGGCCGGTGTGTGATAGTGATATCATATTTCTGGAGTTGCAGAATCATTCTTTGAAGTCGTGGCGGGGCTGCGGCTAGTGGTTTTTTCATCACTGCTTCGAGTGGCTTGTGATCGGACTCCACTGTGACTTTCCGGCCATAAACATACTGATGAAAGCGTTTGCAGCCGAATAAAACCGCGTAGAGCTCCTTCTCTATTTGAGCATAGCTAACTTCACATTCGGTCAGTGACCTTGAAGCATAGCTGAGCGGCTTCCCGTCCTGCAGCAGGACTGCACCGAGGCCATACTTACATGCATCCACTTGAAGGTGCAATTATTTCTGTGGGTCATAGTACGCAAGTACTGGTCCAGGTTCCTTAGTAATGAGATCTTTCATGTTTTGGAATGCGGCGTCGTGCTGGGAATCCCATAAGAACTTGCTGGACTGTTTGAGCAGCTGACGAAGTGGTACATTAATGTCCGCTAGGCAGGGTGCAAATTTGGACAGGTAGTTTACCATTCCTAAGACTGTTTCGAGCTCCGCTTTGCTCTTTGGTGGCTCCATGCGCTTTATCGCTGATACTTTTTCAGGGTCTGGCCTGACTCCTTCAGCGGAAAAGCAGTGACCGAAGTAGCGAACCTCAGAGGCATCCACAATGCTTTTCTCATGGTTGAGCTTCACCCCTTTCTCACGAGACCTTTGTAACATTGCGTGTAAGTTGTCGTCATGTTCTTTTTTGGTTCGTCCGTAAACCAGAATATCATCAACGATTGCAACGACACCATTTAGACCTTCATAAGTCTCGCCGATTTTGCGTTGAAATTCATCCTGAGCCGAAATGATGCCAAATGGAAGACGACAAAATCTGTATCGTCCTAGTACAGTGTTGAATGTCGTCAGTTTGGACGATTCTTCTGTTAGTTTTATCGCCCAGTATCCTGAACGGGCATCTAACACGCTGAAGTATTTTGCACCCGTTAGCTTGGGCGTGATGTCTTCTATTGTTGGTAAGGGGTAGTGTGGACGCTTGATAGCTTTATTGAGGTCGCGGGGATCCAAACATATTCTGAGTTTGCCAGTTCGTGGTTTTTCCACAACCACAAGTGCGTTCACCCAGTCTGTAGGCTCTGTTACCTTGACTATGACTCCTTGTTTTTCCATATTTTGTAACTCCTCTTTCAGTCTGCCGCGTAAAGCCAGGGGTATACTTCTCGGTGGATAAACAACTGGAGTTGCATCGGGTTTTAGATGGATTGTGCACTCCCCTGGAAATAATCCAATGCCATATACATCAGCATATTCCTCCATGATGGACTTTTCCTCTTTAAGCGAGTTCACTGAGAGCACTAGCTTAATTAAGTCCAGGTGTTAAGTCCAATTCATCAGTGTTTCCTTGTCTTTGTATCTGCATGGCAACATACATGTCCCTTTTACTGTGAGCATTTGACCACCATATCCAGTGAGGCTGTGATTAGTTGGTGTGAGCTTGCACTGATGTTTTAGCATATTAAATGTGTGCAGTGGAATGACATTCACCTGTGCTCCGGTGTCTAACTTGAAACTAACTTTTTTCTAAAAACTAAGTTTTTTCTTCTCCCAGCAGTATGTCTGCAAATGCTTGTTCTGTGTCACATGACTTTTGTAAGACTGTATCCACAAAAAATTCCTCATGTGGATTTTCTTCATCATGAGAATCATCTTTGCTTACTGTATAAACATTCCTTATGTAACCCGAACGGCATACTTTGGCAAAGTGGTTGGGTTTCCCGCATTTGCCACATTATTTACCTTTTGCAGGGCATTTTCCAGAAGGACCGTGAGCCTGGTTGCCACAGTAACCGCAATTTCTGCCGCGCTCCGTGACGTCATTGCTGCTTCGTTGAAAGGCTTTCATTCCAGGTTTTACTGTTCGCTTATGTGACTCTTTCTGCGAGCTGACTGCGTGCACTGCTTGATCACGGGGGTTGTATGTGTTGCTTGCAAACGTTTTGAGCTGAGCTTGTGCAACTTCATGTGATCTAGCAATATCCATGGCCTTATCTAACGTTAACTCCGAGCCGACGCTCAACAGTTTTTCCCGCACTCGCGGCGAGTGAATGCCAAACACGATGCGATCTCTAATCATTTCCTCGCTGTCTGCATAAGCACAGTCTTTCACTAACAGCCTTAGTTCGGTCATAAATTGCTCAAAGCTTTCGTTGGCTCCTTGAATTCTCTCATGAAATTTATATCTGGCGAAGATTGTGTTTGTTTTGGGCAATACATATGCTTCGTACTTGTCGTAATATGTTTTCAGTACCTTTGCGTCATCTGCCGTCAGCGCCCAGGTGTTGAAGATGTCTCTTCCTTTCTCTCCTATCCACAGGAGCAAATAACTGCATTTTTCATCTTCACCTCGTTTTTTTAACGGACCCGCGAACATGAGCTCTGCATGTTGTCTGAACTTACGCCATGCATCTGGTAAGTTAGACGATTCCCAATCCATGTGCGGAGATGGTACTGCTGCAAAATCCATTTTAGCTACTTTTCTTCTGACACCATGTCTTGTTCTTGTTAACTGTTGATGTTGCACAGGGCGTGCAGTAATAAAATGAGTAGGCGTACAGCGAGTACCGAACAACTAGCAACTTTTTATTAGCCAACGTGTCCTCTCGTTCACATCATCTGATATCTGTCTATCCCGCGCCCACCAATATCACCTAGCAACCTGGCGGCGTAAATCAGTGTCGCAAATATTCAGTGCTTACGTGAATATTACAAGAGGGTACTCCAGGATGGCCGGCGGGCCGGCCCACCACCCGTCACGCACGCAGTCATCACCTGTTTTTTTCCGTTAACGCGGCCGCGGGTAAAAACGGAAAGAAAAGGGCGGGGCTGAGAAGGCGATATACATTTTTTTTGCGGAATTTACATACTGAAACCGCTAAATGTCGCAAACTAACTGAAATATTTAGCAGCACAGCCAGCAGCTGCACCTCGCAGTTAAATATTAGCAGCAGTGAAGAAGTGAGCCAGACAGCTGTGCAGCAACATGCCACCATGATGATGAGGGACAGAAAGATGAACTGTTCCACAGGTAGATCCAGGGCAAGTATGGAACATGAGAGGAGAAAGAGAGTTACTTGCTATAGGGATGATGTTAGGAAGTGATATTCAGGTTGCTACATTTTTAATGATTACAGTAGGCTAGTTAAAACAGCAAAACTTCAACATTTTAGCTGTAAAATGCCACATGCAGTAGCTAATATTAAGAAATATGTTGTGCTTTTACTTTTAAAAATGTTGGTAACGTTACAGTTAAAGCTTACAAACTTTGAAGATTTTGAATACAGAAGTTACATTTGTAATGGTGTATTTTCATTTAGATGTGGTATTATTATTTGTGCAGTAAGATTAATTACTGCATAAATTAATTAAGATTATTAAGTAATAAATTCATTTTAAGACAGCATGGAATAGATTATATAATATGCTGTTATAACAGCATATTATATAATCTATTCCATGCTATCTTGGAATAAAACCTGTTTTTTTTTTTTTTTTTATCCATTCCATCATTTGTTTATTCAGGTTGAGCTTAGACCAAGAGCAGAGAAAGACACCCACTCCAGCTCAACTTTAAATTACTTTAAGCACCCCAAAGTCAGACAGTCACAGCCTAGAGGTTTTTTACACAGGACTGCAGTGTGTTGAGACCTCCATTTATATGTAGTATTCAAGTTAATCTAGAATAATATGCTTTTAACACAACATCACAGGGCTATTGCTATAATTTGGATGGTATAGTATCATGAGCCACAATTAAAGTCTTGTGACACTCATGCCAGGCGTTATTGTTGTTGATGACGAGTTTCCGCGCGCCGATTGCTTTGGGCCGGGCCTAGTCAAAGTCCAGGGCCGTTTTTTAGTCCCAGTCCGTCACTGAGTACAAATACAATAAAAAAAAAAAAGATGACAGATGGTCTCGTCATTTAAATGACAAAATAGACATTTCAAATTGATATCTTTCTTAAATCTTTTTATGACCTGATTAACTGGATAAATACAATGAATAATTTTAAATGAAACCTCACAAATCTTATTAATGACACAGTATTTCCTGGAAACCATAAAAACCTCCTCCCACTTAATATCCTGAAAGCGTGAATTCCCGAAACTTTTAGCTGGAGGATTTCTAAATGAACAACAAATCTAATGAAGTCTAATGAAATTATTGTTGCATTTTTTATCAACAATACCTATACCCTCTAACCTCAATTTAAAATCAATAATTATATTCAAATCAACAGCATTAGCAGAGCGCAACAACTGAAGGAGACCAGAAGGTATTCTCCATAAGCAAGTGACCATCATGACGAAGCAACTGTGTCACTAATAAAATATTGTTTCTAAACCAATATTCTAAGAAAAGTTTTTTATTCTTATATTTAATATCTTTATTATTCCATATCAAACATCTATGGGGAGAGATGTGTTTATGCCAGCATCCAGGATAACAGAGCCATAAAGTTAGGCAGCTTAATAGGGAATTTATTAATATCAAAGTTGCAATTGAGGAGAAACTTAATAAACTTAATCAATGGCATTTAAACCACCTTGATGAAATAAATTGCCTAATATACCTCTATTTAAGTAATGTGGCCTATTCTTCCAAATAAAAGTGTAAATTTCCATATTAACTTGCCTAATAATTGACTTTGGAGCATCTAAAACCATTGCTGTATAAGATAATCTAGACAACCCTTCAGCCTTTGATAGCAATATTCTACCAGTCAAAGATAAATCTCTCATTAACCACATATTACATTTATTTTGCACTTTATCAATTAATGGAGAATAATTTGTCAATTCTTTCCTTTTGATTTTTACATATTTTGATCCCCAAATAAGAGACTTGGTTTTTAACTGGTATTCCACACAATTCCACTGGCCTCCACCATCAGGTGTGTCTTTATTATTTATATATTATTTATTAATATTTATAATTAAGCCAGAGACTGACGAAAACATATCTAAACTCCTAAGTGCTGCATCTATTTCTTTGTCACTTCTCAGAAATATGGTTGTATCATCTGCAAGCTGTGAACAACACTTGCATAACCAATAAAAATAAGAAAGGAGCTATAGGGTCCCCTTGTTTTACACCTCTAGAAATGTTAAATCTGGGAGTTGTTCCAAAAGGCAATTTAATAGAAGTATTACAATCACTACACATTGTAAGATAGAGTAATAGAATTGTTACCAAAGCCAAAAAAACCAAGAGTATCCATCAAGAATACATGGTCCACAGAGTCAAAGGCTTTATAATAATCAATGAATAATATATAACTTTCATCCTGAATTAAGAAATTATAATCAATTAGGTCCAAAACTAGACGAATATTATTTCTAATATATCTGCCACGCATAAAGCCAGACTGACAGTCATCAATAATTGTATCCAGACAAAGTTTCAGCCTCTAATAGACGCAAATAGACGATAACAGTTTAGCATCATTATTAATTAAAGATATGGGTAATAAAGGCTAGATGTCTTACGGCGGAGTCTCTAACGTCATCACCCAGTGGCCATCTTGACACAGGCAAGCTTTCTGTAAGGTGAGTGATCTGCACGAACACAAATACTCTTATTTTGCTGAAATATTGACGGATTTACAAACGGTTTGGTTTCTTACCAACGTTATTAACGTGGCTGTAATTCTGGATGCTTGAACATGTTGAAATATATAATATTATAATTATTCATAAGTACGCAGTGTCATAACTACATCTCTGACGACTATAACAAACCAACCCGTTTGAAAATCGGTAGAAAATTGAGCAAGTTTTGGTTATTTAAAAAGTACATGCACCATTAAAACAATGTTACGAGTGAGCGAGCTGACTGTGACAAGATGGCCGCCAGGTGCGGACGTCGACCTCCATTGGCCAGTAGCGCAGACAAGACATCCACTAGCCTTCCTTATGTATTTCTAAGCTGTTTTAACATTTAATATTTCAACCGACTAGCTAGTATCTATTTTCATGCTACTAGTACTTCTTTTTTAGATCCTAGTATCTATTCCATTAAGTACTAGTACTTATTCATTAGCTAGTGCTTATTCTTTATAGGCTACTAGTGCCTATTCTTTAGATACTAGTGCTTATTCTTTAGATGCAATGCGAAAGCACATATGTTATGTTTTTTTGTTGCATAGAGTAATATTTAAAAAAAATTAGCAATGCAATTTAACGGCACAAATTTTCTCTTCTCAAACCACAACGCAATGAGTTAATTCTGGTATGGAAATGCAATGCAACAAGTGCATAGCGTATATGTTATTCTTCAATGCGCAATGTTACATCGTTTTTGAAATGCAATTCAACAGCACTTGTGTTATCTCTTCGTTGCAAAACCTGAATGAGTCAGTTAGGAATGCATTGAAATGCACGAAGCAGATAGCTTCTATGCTATTCTTCAATGCACATCGTTAGATCGTTTGTGCAATACAGTGCAACAACACTCATGTTATCTCTTTAATGCACAAAGGAAGTTAGTTCTGGCATATATTGAAATGCAACATGTGCTTCGCTTTATGTTATTCTTCAACGGTAATTCATAGATCGCGTGTGCAATGCAATGCAACTCCTATGTTATCTCTTCGTGGCTCAAGAGGTGCGAGGTAGTTATTTTATGCATTGTAATGCAAGAGCTAATGCAATAATTTCCTTTCAATGCAAAAATGAATAAGGTTGTTGCACAAATGTTATGTGCTTTCATTGCATAGGGTAATAATAATAAAAGAATTGCAATGCAATATGCAACAGCACAAATTTTAGCTCCTCAAAGCAACGCAATGATTTAGTTCTGGTATGTAATGCAACAAGTGCATAGCTGATATGTTATTCTTCAACGGTAAGAATATGGGTTGAATAGTTAGTTGTAGAATGCAAAGCAATATGTTGTGTTTTCATTCCACAGAGCATTGAGTTATATCTTTAATGCAATCAAATGCAACAGCATGGAGTTATCACTTAAATGCTTATTAGAATGAGTTAGTTCTGGTATGCATTGTAATGCATTTTTATAGCCAAAGAGTTCTTGAACATCAACTTCTTGAGATGTTATATTAGCCAGTATTCGTATCTTGAAGTTTCTATATGTAACCAGGGCAAAAATATTCTGTAGTCATGCTTCCCGTCCCTAGAGGGCACCCTGGTGCACATGAGTAGTGCAGTAACGGACAAGAGGTCCTCGCTGCAGCCTGTAGCACGATGACGTAGCTGGATGGTCCAATACGTAGTGGACTCTGTTACGCGCATGCGCGGTGGTGTGTTTTGGTGACGGAAACAATCACACGTGCTTTGATCTTCCAAGAAGAATAAAGTTAATAAAATAAATGGTCACTTGAGTATGCAAGCTCTTTTCCGCCACAGAATAAAACATTTAAAAATATAATTGAGACTTTTTTATCTCACAATTGCGAGTTTACATTTAGCATACTGACTTTATTTCTCAGAATTGTGAGATATAAAGTCAGAATTGCGTGAAATAAAGTCTCAATTGCGTGTTATAAAGTCAGAATTGCGAGATATAAAGTCAGAATTGGGTGTTATAAAGTCAGAATTCTGACTTTTTTTCTCGCAATTCTGAATTTAAAACACATAATTGCGAGTTTATATCTCCCAATTCTGACATATTTTCTCAGAATTGTGTATATAAACTCGCAATTGCGAGTTATAAAGTCAAATAAATATTATTCAAAAATATTATTATTTTTTACCTCAGTAGGCTAGTTTAATATCTCACATCTCACAATTCTGACTTAAACGCAATTGCGACTTTATATCATGCCATTCTGACTATCTCCCAATTGAGTATTATAAAGTCAGAATAGCGAGATATAAACATGCAATTCTGAGAAAAAAAGTCTGAATTTCAAGCTATATTTCTCGCAATTGCGAGTTTATATCTCATAATTATGACTTAATAACACGCAATTGCGACTTTATATTACGCAATTCTGACTTAATAACACACAATTGCGACTTTATATCACGCAATTCTTAGATAAAAAGTCAGAATAGTGAGATAAAAATCGCAATTACCTTTTTTATTTCTCACTCCGTGGCGAAAACATGTCTTGCAGACACTGAACAGCAAGAACCTTATGTACAGATCACTGGAAAAACGAATAGCCATTAAAGAAGGAACTCTTACCAGGCAAAATATCATTAAGCACTTTTTTTTGACATCTGACAAGATTTATTTTCTTGATGCTGTTATTATTTTTGCATTTTCCCTTGGATGTTTACTGGTATTGTAAGATGTTTACAGACCTTATTGTATTGTACCTTTAAAATTACAGAGACAATTAGATTATTGACTCATTTTTGCTTCCACTCAACAGCAAATATGACCTGAATAAAATAAAATGGCTAATAATAACAACCCCGCAATATCCCCGCAACATTTAATTATGACAGGTTTATACTGGGTTGATAATGAAAATTAAAAAGGCTTTATTTTAAAATGTTCTATATACACGCAAAAAAATACTTGCAGTGAGGACATGCTATTAATCTATCAAATGTATGTTCAAAATCATGTGATTGAAATGTTGTAAAATTAACTATTTTGTAGAGAGAAACTCGGATAACTTAGCATCCCATTTATGTAATTACTTATTCATCAACAATTACTTACTATTAAACTGTACTACTACTACTACACGGGTTAGATTAGAACATCATCTCAATACAATATTGAGCAAACATGTCACCTTTACCAGCGCAGGCGAATTATAACCATAGATATAGTACGATTATAACCCAGAGATCGTTACTGCGCATGCGTCACCAAAACACACCTCCATCCACTACGTATTGGACCATCCAACTACGTCATCGTGCTACAGGCTGCAGCGAGGGGTGTCTCGTAACGGAAGGAACAAGAAGTTTGGGTTTGTTGTTGCTTTTTGATAGACCTTCAGCGAACGAGTGAGCTGAGGCGCGTTAGAAACTAACACCAACTTATATAATTTGCGAAAGCGAAAGGGGAAACCCCCAGTTTGGTGTTCTGTTTGTTGAGTGGTTTAGAGCAGTGATTCATCGCAGGGAATCTTTGTTTCTCCCGAGTGCCGGAGATTTCTGTGTGGAACGAGCATACATTCCACAGTGACGGCGATTGAGCGTGAGTGTTTGTTTGATAGAGATGTAGCATGTTATTTGAACTCCTTATCACAGCTCATGTTATTATTGAGGAGAAATTTAAACAATACTTCTGTTTCTGTGATAAAATAATGTCAGAGGGGAGAACGGAGAGACGTTAGTGCACGTGAGGTGACCGTGGCGCGGGCTTTCTAGTGCGGTGTATCGCTTCACAGAGTGAGTGTCATTTTAGTTCATTCTTTTATTGTAAAGGCTTATGTTCACTCAAAGAAAGTATCTGGCTAGCTCTGCACTGTTTGTAATGTCAAAGTTTATTGATAGTCTGTAAGAGATGAGAATTAGTATAGTAATGTTAATTGTAGAGTGTTAAGTATGTTTATTCCTGTCTTACAAGTGTGTCAGTGGCTTACTGTAGGAGAATGTGTCTTTAATCATGTTTATGTGTTGTTCTTTATTCAGAAAAACATAAAAAGCCACTATCGTTGTTTATTTGGGGTATAAGTGCTCACATAAACCGTTTTTGTGTATTCTGTTTTATTTTTGGGAGTATACAATTATTTGAAAAAAGCTAAAGAAAAATTAACACAATTGAGTATTGTGAAAGAGGGAAAAATAAGGAAGTGTAACTATTATCCTTTATTTTGGGTTATTTCTCTGTACATTTGTGGAACATTGTAATTCACACTGTACGTGGCGAGTTCTGTTTGGAAGTTTTTATGTTTTATATTTTTCTATGGTAAAGTTGTATAAGTTTTTGTTTATATTCCTGACCACAAGTGGAAACTCCAGACATTAACGCTGCGTTTTTCTCATACGCAGTCGAAAATAAAGAACCCCTTTTTTAGATGTTTAGTTGTGTTTGAGTTTTATATAGTGTACTCATTTACACGGCTACATCTTTTTGGTACCAGGAGTGGGGTAGGAGTGCTGGTTTCCTCTTGTGGGGAGGGTTTTTCTTTGAAAACGAATACACAAGATAAGTCGAACATATCGTTAGCCTAAGTGGGTAGATAAACAACGGTAGTGGCTAAAGGGGGATTGCGTGCCAGAGTCAGCAGAGAGAGCTGTGCACAGAGCCAGGAAGGACTGTGGGAGGACGAGGAGCCAGAGTGCCAGGACCGGCTGGAACAAGGAGGCTGCATTGGACTGTGTTTGCAGGTGAACTTTGTTGAGACTGAGACTCTTAATAACGCAGATATAGAGGTATGGAGGACGACACTCATGAGGAGATGGTCGATAGCCAAGAGGCTGGCGCCGCCTTCAGGGATGATGCTGATGATAGAGATAACCCTTTCCTACAGCTCCGATCACAAATTCAGGAGCTTGGGAAGAGACACGATCAGGTGATGTCGACACTTGCTAGTCTGAACACTGTTAACACTAAGTCGTATGTCTATATTCCCAGAGAAAGACAAATTGTTCCCTACTGTGGTGACTCTAGTAAAGACGGTCAGACCATTGACGAGTTTATTGAGGAACTCGAACGAGTAATTCGGATAAGGGGATTGAGTGAGGAGGATCAAGTAGACTTTATTTTGTCACACTTAAGGGGATCAGCACTTGATGAGGTTAAATTGTGTGTGGGGAGGGAGGATGCAACGCCTCAGGACCTGTTTGATTGCTTGAGGGCCGCTTTCCGAGAGAAGCGGACGACTCCTCAACTGTTACACGCCTTCTATGCACGAAAGCAGTTAGAAGGGGAAGATCTGCGAGAGTATTCGCATGCCTTGTCGACGATGTTAAACGCGGCACTCCAACAGTCGCCTGATGCAGTGCCTGATGGGCAGCTAGCGCTAAGGGATCAGTTCATAGAGGGGGTAAGGGACACTGTACTTCGGCGGGAATTGCGCAAAATGGTGCGGAACCGGGCCCGTGTTACTCTAATTGAGGTCAGAGAAGAGGCTCTGTTGTGGTGTGCTGAGGAGCGTCCCCGGGGGGCGATCGTCGCTAGAAACCGTTACCTGATGGGCGTGGGGTTTGGGGAGGCTGCTAGATCCACAAATGTGCCTGCATCTTCTTCAAAAGAACTGAATGCTGTCTTGCAAGACGTTGTGAAAGTAGTGGCACAGCAAGGAAAAGCAATCGGCGAGCTAACAGATGCCGTCCGTAGCCTTACAACACAAAGAGCCAGTTTTGCCTCAGAAAGGCCCCAACGAGCTAAATTTAAGCCCCGATATACCCCAGATGGTCAGCCAATCTGCTTGAGGTGTGATGGTGTGGGACATATAGCCCGCAGTTGCACCATGCCACGTAAGCAGGAAGGACAGGTAGCGGCCCCTGCAGAAGCCCTAGTGCCGGGAAACGTGCTCCCTCCATTGCGCAGAGCCGAGCAATGAGAGGGGCGTCCCAGGGCTCAAACAGCAACTTTCTGACTAAAGAGCGGTTCTTGGAACGTGCCGTGGGCAAATGTCCCGAGGTTGAAATCAGCATAGGAGGAATAGCTGTTAAGTGTCTTTTAGATACGGGCAGCAACGTGAGCACGTTGACGGAAAGCTTTTTCAGAGGGCGCTTACATGGGGAAGATAAGGATATGCACAGCACGATGAAGTGGTTGCGAATTACGGCCGCCAACAAACTGCCCCTCCCGTATTTGGGATATGTGGAGTTGGATATCCAGGTGTTGGGGGTAACAATACCCGGTTGCGGATTCTTGATAATCCGAGACCAGAAGGATGGAGAAGCTGTTCATTCACCTCCAGGAATTCTCGGCATGAATATTGCTCAGCGCTGCAAACAGCTGATCTTGGCCGAGTTTGATAACGGTCTAGCGGGAACACTAGACTCGGACTGGCGAGATGCTTTCAGTAAAGTACAGGAAGAGGCACTAATTGCGGCAAGCTCTACAGTTCGACTAGCAGGAAAATTCAAAACGTGCGTACCTGCAGCCTCTGTTGCCACGGTTCAGGTCCGGGTGCATAAAGAGGTACCCAAGACTAAGGGTGTGGTCATACTTGAACCAGGGGCAATTCCGCTGCCAGGGGGTTTGATCCTCGTGCCAATGGTGGTGTCAGCTGGTAAACGAGTGTTTCCAGTGCAAGTTTTAAACTGGGCAACAGAAGATGTTTGGCTACAGCCGAAAGCAAGGCTTGGAGTACTGTTCCAAGGTTGCCCAGTGGAGAGTGGTTCTTGTAATGTGGCATTCCGACGGATTTCCCGAGATCATGAGGAAGTTACTGTCAGTGTAAGGTCGATGACAGAGACCCACAGTGACTTACCGTGTCCCTCAGACAGGGTACAGGTGGGGGGAACTCCCGGTCAACAAGCAGAGTTGAGAGCATTGTTGAGGCAGTATGCGGATGTGTTTGCAATATGTGATGAGGATCTTGGGTATACTGATCGGGTTAAACACGAGATTCCTGTGTCCGACAATACCCCCGTTGCCCAAGCATACAGACGGATACCTCCAAATCAGTTCGAGGAGGTGAGGGAGCATATTTCCGGACTTCTCAAGAAAGGAGTTATTAAGGAAAGTTCAAGTCCATATGCCTCCCCGGTGGTCTTAGTCAGGAAGGCAGATGGGAGTTTGCGGCTATGCGTGGACTACCGAAAACTGAACTCGAAGACTCTGCGAGACGCATTTCCCCTGCCGCGGATAGATGAGAGCTTGGACGCGCTGGGTAAAGCTCAGGTGTTTTCAACCATAGACTTGGCAAGTGGTTATCACCAGGTAGCTGTTCACGAGAAGGATCAGCAGAAGACCGCCTTCGTCACGCCATTTGGACTGTATGAATATCAACGGATGCCGTTTGGTCTCTGCAATGCACCGGCGACATTTCAGAGACTCATGCAGGCCGTAATGGGTGATCTGGTGTTCCAGATGGTTCTTGTCTACTTGGATGACCTTCTCGTCTATTCGAGTACTTTCGAGACTCACCTGTCCAGACTTGAAACGGTGCTCCGCCGACTGAGGGAGTCCGGGTTGAAGATTAAAGTAGAGAAATGCCACTTTCTCCAAGCGGAGGTGAAGTTTCTGGGCCACAGAGTATCGGCCCAAGGGGTAGGCCCGGACCCCGACAAGATCAGTTCAGTAGAGCAGTGGCCAACACCTGGCACCGGGAAGGAATTGCGATCCTTTTTGGGGTTTTGTAGTTATTACCGCCGGTTTATAGCAGATTTTTCCAAGGTGGCGGGACCTCTGCACGATGTTGTGAATAAGTGCACCAAAAAGGGCAGTGGGGCCCAGTGCAATAAGTTGTTCCAGGACTCATGGACATCGGAGAGTCAACAGGCATTTGAACGTCTGAAAAGGGAGCTGACCTGCGCTCCAGTTCTGGGATATGCCGATTTCTCTCTTCCGTTCATGCTGGAGACGGATGCCAGTAGCTTGGGTTTGGGCGCTGTCTTGTATCAGTACCAGGATGGGAGAAAGAAGGTCATAGCCTACGCTAGTCGGAGATTGAGAGGTGCCGAACGCAATGACCGGAACTACAGCAGCATGAAGTTGGAGCTCCTGGCGTTAAAATGGGCTGTAGCCGAAAAGTTCAGAGGTTATCTGCTGGGATCTCGTTTCACTATCCTCACGGACAACAACCCACTCTGCCATCTAAACACGGCTAAGCTGGGAGCGGTGGAGCAGCGGTGGGTGGCACAGCTGGCTGTGTTCAATTTCGAGGTTATCGAAATTGGGGCGTTGTAATACAGCTGCTGATGCTCTCTCCCGGAGGCCAGAAATGGAAGAGGGGGAGATAGTGACAGAGGATGCGGAGTATGATGGCTGTGTGGCCATTTGCAATGAGCTGCAGGTGGGAACTGCTGTAGAACCAGACCTTGCAACAGCTGAATTGGGTCCAGTGGAGCTGAGTGAAGAGGAAGCTAGTTTGGATCCTGCCCTTGGAAACACTCCAACGTTACCTGGGTATACTAAGGAGGAGCTCTGTCGCTTTCAGGATGCTGACCCTTTTCTGAGTATCCTAAAACGATTTTGGCAGTCGAGTAGGAAGCCTTCTTCCCGTGAGAGACGGACTTTGCCTCGGCAAGTGCGATCATTGCTCAAACAATGGGACAAGTTTAAGGGAGATGGAGGATTATTGTATCGGGTATTCGATGATGTGTTTCTAGGTGAGTGTCAGCAGCTGTTACTTCCTGGTTGTCTGGTTGAGCCAGTGCTACGGAGTGTTCATGACCAGATGGGACACCAAGGAATTGAGAGGACGTTGGGCTTGCTCAAGCAAAGGTGTTATTGGGCAGGTATGCATGAAGCTGTAGACAAATGGGTGAAAAACTGTCAACGCTGTGTGCTGGCAAAGATGCCTCAGCCTAAGATCCGGGCATCTTGGACCCCTTTTCTGGCTTCCCGTCCATTAGAAGTGGTAGCTGTTGATTTTACTACCCTTGAGGCTGCCTCTGATGGTCGAGAAAATGTCCTTGTGGTGACGGATGTTTTCACCAAGTTCAGCCAGGCTTTCCCCACCCGGGATCAGAAAGCTGATACCACCGCAAAGGTCCTCTTGAAAGAGTGGTTTCTCAGGTATGTAGTACCGCAGAGGCTGCACTCCGATCAAGGGAGGAATTTTGAGAGTGCGGTTATAGCAGAACTGTGCAGACTGTACGGGGTACGGAAGTCAAGAACTACTCCGTATCACCCACAAGGGAACCCCCAGTGCGAACGATTCAATCGCACACTGCATGACCTGCTGCGCTCATTACCGCCCGACAAGAAGAGGAGGTGGCCTGAACACCTGCCAGAATTGGTGTATGCCTACAACGCGACACCTCACTCCTCCACGGGATATTCCCCGTATTACATGTTGTTTGGGACACAACCGCACCTCCCAGTTGATGCCTTGTTGGGAAGGGAGCCTGAGGAAGGCACGGAAACCAACTGGTTGTCCGTGCACAGGGAGAGACTCCAGGATGCCCATGCTAGAGCGAGAGAGTACGCAGAGAAAAAAGCAGTGGAACGGACTACCAGACATGAGAGTGAGGTATATTGCCCTGAAGTTGCGGTTGGAGAGCAAGTGTACTTAAGGCACCGTCCTGCAGGGAGAAATAAAATTCAGGACGCGTGGGCGCCAGAGGTTTATGTCGTGAAAGACATTCAAGGAACTACGTATGCGGTGGAACCTGTCGGAGGAGGTGTACAAAGAAGAGTACATCGGTCGCATATTCAACCTTGTCCATTACCAACCCCGGTGCCAGCACCGCGTAGCAAGGTACGGCAAGTGAAGGAAGATGTTAGCTCCCTGGATAAAGGGCCGTTATTGCCTTTGGATCTTGAGTGTGTAGTTGTGGATGAGACATGGCAAATGGCAAGAGGGCGGTCATCGCCTTTAGTGAAGGAAGGTCACGAGCAATCCAATTCGCAAGCGGAGGGTTCGATAGAGCCTCAATGCGAGGGTGTTGAAGAACCACTAACTGCGTCAGAGGAAGGAATTGATAGTGGGGAAGGGGTACCAACATACTCAGTTCCTGATACCGTGGTGAAGCATCCAACCCCGGCTCAGAGACATAGTTTGGGCGTCCCAGAAAAGCCAAAAGCACCTACACCAATGCCACGTCGGTCTCAAAGGCAGAATGCGGGTACACACAGTAACCCGTACCATTTACCCCAGTCCGTTTGTAACTCTGTGTCATTCAGTCCAGACGTTTTGTCTCAAGTTTTGGCGGGCATGGTAATGTACACGTCTGAAAAACTGAAAGGTGTTGTTGATGGTTAATAGGGAAGTCCACGTGGACGTTGACTTATGGCAGGGGAGAATGTAACCAGGGCAAAAATATTCTGTAGTCATGCTTCCCGTCCCTAGAGGGCACCCTGGTGCACATGAGTAGTGCAGTAACGGAAGGAACAAGAAGTTTGGGTTTGTTGTTGCTTTTTGATAGACCTTCAGCGAACGAGTGAGCTGAGGCGCGTTAGAAACTAACACCAACTTATATAATTTGCGAAAGCGAAAGGGGAAACCCCCAGTTTGGTGTTCTGTTTGTTGAGTGGTTAGAGCAGTGATTCATCGCAGGGAATCTTTGTTTCTCCCGAGTGCCGGAGATTTCTGTGTGAAACGAGCATATACATTCCACAGTGACGGCGATTGAGCGTGAGTGTTTGTTTGATAGAGATGTAGCATGTTATTTGAACTCCTTATCACAGCTCATGTTATTATTGAGGAGAAATTTAAACAATACTTCTGTTTCTGTGATAAAATAATGTCAGAGGGGAGAACGGAGAGACGTTAGTGCACGTGAGGTGACCGTGGCGCGGGCTTTCTAGTGCGGTGTATCGCTTCACAGAGTGAGTGTCATTTTAG
Source organism: Phoxinus phoxinus (assembly GCF_949152265.1). Taxonomy (NCBI): domain Eukaryota; kingdom Metazoa; phylum Chordata; class Actinopteri; order Cypriniformes; family Leuciscidae; genus Phoxinus; species Phoxinus phoxinus. The sequence goes on along the minus strand of NC_136896.1, from coordinate 20,048,534 downwards.
TTCATTCTTTTATTGTAAAGGCTTATGTTCACTCAAAGAAAGTATCTGGCTAGCTCTGCACTGTTTGTAATGTCAAAGTTTATTGATAGTCTGTAAGAGATGAGAATTAGTATAGTAAAGTTAATTGTAGAGTGTTAAGTATGTTTATTCCTGTCTTACAAGTGTGTCAGTGGCTTACTGTAGGAGAATGTGTCTTTAATCATGTTTATGTGTTGTTCTTTTTCAGAAAAACATAAAAAGCCACTATCGTTGTTTATTTGGGGTATAAGTGCTCACATAAACCGTTTTTGTGTATTCTGTTTTATTTTTGGGAGTATACAATTATTTGAAAAAAGCTAAAGAAAAATTAACAAAATTGAGTATTGTGAAAGAGGGAAAAATAAGGAAGTGTAACTATTATCTTTTATTTTGGGTTATTTCTCTGTACATTTGTGGAACATTGTAATTCACACTGTACGTGGCGAGTTCTGTTTGGAAGTTTTTATGTTTTATATTTTTCTATGGTAAAGTTGTATAAGTTTTTGTTTATATTCCTGACCACAAGTGGAAACTCCAGACATTAACGCTGCGTTTTTCTCATACGCAGTCGAAAATAAAGAACCCCTTTTTTAGATGTTTAGTTGTGTTTGAGTTTTATATAGTGTACTCATTTACACGGCTACATATACATTCTCATTGACTCCTTCAGATGTTACATTAGCCAAACAAAAGTAAACTTTTGACCTACTGTAAATATTACTGGAAAAAGAGTCCTTAAAGTGTGTATGTCAGGTAAAAAATTTTTTTTAGATATATTAAATAAGGTTTACATGTCTGAGTGAAAATGTAATTATCATTAAAATTATTACTGTAACTGCCCTACAATAAGCTTTACGGCCATTTCTGTCAGGATCATATTTTTAAAACACAGCTGAGCTGTGACGTCATATGAGGGAGACGTGCCAACAAAGTTCTATTCAAGTATGGAGAGTTTTGAGTCTGAGGAGGTCCAAAATCCCCCTCAAACCTATACGATGGCCCACAGCCATACAATTTTGAGCCTCCCAGGCGGGAGACAGATGAGGAGCCAAACAGAAATGTAAATAATTCCTATCAAAGAAACATAAATATCTGGTGTGAAGAGAACCAGTGGAGAGTTGATCAGGTGTCTGGTCTTAAGTGTCAGGTTGTCCTAAGTTAAGGCATAACTTAGAGGTGGAACGGTACATGTATTCGTATTGAACCGAAACGGTACGGGCGTCACGGTTCGGTGCATGAATATACACGGTATAAAATTAAATAAAACTTGCGTGCAAATTAATTAATGCGGAACTACTGTTATACGCGGGCCTTAGCTCTGAAGCTCCGTGGCTATAATGAACAGGCTCCGATGTCAATATTGCAATGCTGGAATATGTTGGTTGTGTGTGTGTGTGTGTGTGTGTGTGTGTGTGTGTGTGTGTGTGTGTGTGTGTGTGTGTGTGTGTGTGTGTGTGTGTGTGTGTGTGTAGGTGAGAGAGAGAGGGAGAGAGAGAGAGAGAGGGGCGCGGGCGCGATCGACTGCTTTACTACAGTAGCATACACCGTAGGCACCGCATCAGCTACCAGTCTCACTCGGGTTTTAAATACCATTTTCTAACTCATGAGATTTCCAACCGCGTAGTCCTTCTCAGTGAAATGGGCGCTGCAAATGACCGACCAGCACAAACGCAGTAATTCACCATCGTGAAAATACGCCTGCGTATACTAACTACCTAACTTAAATTTAATTAAATAAATGTCCTAATCACTAATTCTCTCGCTCTATCACTCGTACAATTATCAACACAACTCAGCGAGCTGGGGAGACGTCTCCCTCATATGATGTCAAACGATTCGTTTGGGGGGAGGGGCAGTTTTAAGTGAGGACTGAAAATAATTAACTTTTTCATCTTATATTCTGCCTTTAGGTATCGAAAAACATACAAAACAATACATCAACTTGTCGAACGTGTATTTCCCCTAATGTGCTTGTGTTGTCTCGTCATCTAGCCCCGCCCTCCTTGTTATCCTCGTTTTGTCATTATTGCTTTACCTGTGTCACCTGTTATGTTATCATTAGTCTCCCTATTTAATCCCCTTGTGTTTGCTGTCCTGTGTCGGTTCATTGTTAATCCTTGTCAAACCTTTGTCAGTCTGTGAGTATCTTGTCAAGAGCTGTTGTCCTGTTGCGCTATTACCTGTATTAGTTGTTTGTTTTCTTGTAGTTATCTGTCACAGTCTAGTTAGTCTCCATTGTTCTGTCCATGTTTTGCCCCCTCGTGGGTTTTGTTTTCTGTTTAGTGTCAAAATAAACCTTAAGTGGTTGCGTTTGGGTTCTCTCCATCAACCTCATAACAGTAATGCGCTACTACTGAAAATTTGGTAACGAAGCTTAGTTACTTTTTCAATTCACCACAACGTTACTTTTCCCAGGGACAGATTTGACAGCGACACTGTCTTCTCAGCTGCGCGCTTAATAGTCACAAGCTCCACACGGTACGTGACAGAGGCTGGTAGCAGAGCAGTCAATTCTGTGAATTACTCTGCTCAAACCAAAAGTAATACTACCCACCGGATGAAGAAGGGTTGGCATTTAAAACACCAAATATTAAGGATTGGCATATCAAGCTAAATATTATTTGATGATTGTTCGAAAATCGTACCTCTCCCCCACATGCTCACCATGTAAGACGGCGTTCGCTCAAATCCCACTCCGACATTACATTTTTCTGTACTGTAGTCTAATAGGCCTACGTGTTGTAGCCTAGTCATTAAAGAAAACGATTTAGTTTCATATTTATGTTTAAATAACTTTTTTCTTTTTTTTTTATCTATGTTGATTTATATGAAAAGTGAAAAGCATGAGTAAGATCGGGAGACAAATGGAGTGGGCAGACATGATTTTGACCACTCCATTAAGTTTGTTTTTGTAGAAAGCCTTTCTTTAAAGTGAATTTCGTTTTGTATTAATTGTATCTTAATTTTAATCAATGTTTCATCAACCAATTGCCTGGATTTAATAAATAAGAAGTAAATATAGCAGGCAATATAATCAGGACTTCTCAGGAGCTCCGCACGTGAACTGGATCTCGTCTCATAAATAAACCCAAACCCAGCATAAGCTGTGCCTGAAATACCTGAGAAATATATAGAAAGCATGAAAGGTGTACTTTTAAACTAAATACTACTCTCTGCTTATGTAGGCTAATCCGTGTGAAATGTGGATTTCTCAAACCTCTCTCTGGCGCGTTTACTACTGCGAAGATTGCGATTGCTTTGCAATAGACACTCACAGAAAACACTTGTTTATTAATAAACAATTAAAATGTCTCCTTGCTATATTTGACATATTTCATTTTCATTTTCATGAACCACCGCTCAATAGTTAATATTGTTCTTTGGTGTTCACTTTATACAGGTTTTTCAAATGTTATTTAAATAAAAATATATATTTTTTTCTATCTCAAAATCTCTTTTTTTCTCTAGTTTTTTCTTCTTCTAGTTTTTCAATAGGTAGAATTAGTAGAACTTTATGTAGGCCTACACATTTAGGATCAGATATTGGGGTCTGCCCAAACACAAGCGACATAAAATTAACGTAAAAGTAATGAGTAACGTAAAAAGTTACTTTCCAAAAGGGGTAACTAAGTAAAGTAACAGATTACTTTTTCAAGAAGTAACGAGTAACTAGCAAACACTACTTTTTAAAAGTAACTTCCCCAACACTCCTTCTGATGTTACATCAGCCATACAAAAGTTCATATTTGACTCAAAGAACATATTTCTGGCCAAAGAATCCTCAATCTTGAACTTTCTGTACATACTCACAGACTTATTCTGATGCTTCATAAGCCATATAGAAGTCCATATCTGACCTATTGAACTTAATTATGGCGAAAAGGTCCTCAAATGGTTTTAAACTATATAAACTTAGAGACTCATTCTGATGTTAAATCAGCCATACAGAATTGCATATTTTACCACCTGAAAATGTTTTTGACCAAAGAGTCCTTAAAGTTTAACAGTATACATTTAACAGTATACATTCAGGCGGCTTAATCGACCGTCTGCTAGCGGCCTCACGTCACCAAGGTCAGATAAATCCCATCACATAGAGACTCTTTCACCTAGATATCATCATATAGAGACTGTGTCTGTTCCCCGAATTTGGAAATCCAAAAAAACGTTCAAACCCATCTAAGGTTAAAAATTGAATTGATGTTCAACAAATAAAAAACGGATATAATACAGATGAGCAAATGATAAAGCTTGGGTTGCTGAATATTCTATCTCTTACTTCAAAAGCGCTAATAACCAGATTATAACCTAGATGTGCTGTGTTTGACAGAAACCTGGCTAAAACCAAACGATTACATTGCTTTAAATGAGTCCACCCCACAAGATTACGGTTATAATTATGAACCTAGTCTGAAACGCAAAGAATGAGGTGTTGCTGTAATTTATAGTAATATTTTTAAAACCACTAAGAAATATAGTTTTAAATATAATTCTTTTGAAGTGTTGGTGCTTAATGTAAAAATATATAGTGTAAACGATAAATCAAGTTTGAAAATTCTGCTGGCTACTGTATACAGGCCACCAGGGTACCATATAGACTTTATCAAAGAATTTGCAGAATTTCTATCAGAATTAGTATTGGCTGCAGATAAAGTACTAATTGTTTTAATATTGATTTTAAATATACACATAGATTTTAATATTTTTAATATACACATAGATAATGAAAAAGATGCATTGGGATTGGCATTTAAAGACATTGTAAACTCAATTGGAGTTAGACAACACGTGTCAAGACCTACTCATTGCCGTAATCATACTCTAGATCTAATACTATCACATGGAATAGATTTTTAGAGATGTGGGGGTAGGAGCTGTCTTGTCACAGAGAAGTAAGAGCAATCACAAACTTCACCCATGTGCCTTTTTCTCTCGCCGCCTAACCCCTACCCCCTACTCAGAGAAACTATGATATTGGGAACCGGGAATTGCTAGCCGTTAAGATTGCGCTGGAGGAGTGGAGGCACTGGCTGGAGGGGGCCAAACACCCTTTCCTCATCTGGACGGACCATCGAAACCTCACCTACATCCGGGACGCTAAGAGGTTAAACTCACGACAGGCCCGTTGGGCCCTCTTTTTTAACCGATTCAATTTCACCCTCTCTTATCGCCCTGGTTCAAAGAATCTCAAGCCAGACGCACTCTCGAGGCAGTTTGAACCACCTGAGAGGGAATCCTGTCCAGAAACCATCCTCCCCACATCCAGGGTGGTAGCCCCCATCCAGTGGGATATAGAGACAGCCGTCAAGAGAGCCCAACAGCAACAGCCTGATCCAGGTAATGGCCCAGCAGGGCGACTCTTTGTTCCTAATTGTATGCGCTCTGATGTCTTGCTGTGGGCACACGCTTCCCTCCCCTCTGGACACCCGGGAACCACTGCAAGCTGATCCAGAGGAAGTTCTGGTGGCCCAAGTTACGATGAGATGTTGGGGCCTTTGTCTCTGCCTGCTCCGTGTGCGCACAGAACAAGGAGTCAAGGACCCGCCCTCAAGGCTTGCTGCACCCACTGCCTATCCCAAGACGTCCCTGGTCTCATATCTCCCTGGATTTCGTCACGGGCTTGCCTCATTCACAGGGAAACACGGTAATCCTGGTGGTGGTGGACAGATTTTCTAAGACTTGTCACCTCTTACCCTTACCCAAGCTCCCCACAGCCAACCAGACTGCAGAATTAATGATGAAACAAGTGTTCAGAATTCATGGCTTTCCCCAGGATATGGTTTCTGACCGGGGGCCACAGTTTTCGTCCCGGTTCTGGAAGGCGTCTGGAGAAGACCATCTAGGGAACGTCAGGAGCCGTTCTTAGGGGATGGGCTTCTGTAATGATCTCCAGAGCGCTATTTTCATTCTGGCCAGTAGGCTAGGTGCCGCCATGTGCATGGTTCCCCCTCTGGGCGACCCCCACGTGTGTATTTCCACTGTAAGCCTCTCTCGAGCATGTGTCTTTCCCTTGGCAAGCCAGTCTGCCACCCCTGGGGTTGAAATATTCCACCCTGCGGGCTGGACACCCCAGTGTTCTCCGTATGCACCCCCCTCCGGGTCATATGTGCATTCTTAAGTCCCCCCTTCGGGCGGACACTGATTGCATATTTCCACTGAGATATGCTTCCCAGTGTACCTTGGTATTCCTGTGTTAAGTAGGAGTCCTTCGTCCGTGCTAGTCTCACAACAGGGAGCTCAGACTTATGCAGGGCACTGGAAGACAGCCGAGGTGGCGTGATTGGACTGGGAACCCCATTTCGTCGTCATTCGATGTAACTCGAAGTGACAACGAAAGGGAACGTCTCGGTTACGGATGTAACCTTCGTTCCCTGAGTAGGGAACGGAGACGTTACGTCTTTCTGCCACTTCCGCTGTACCGCTGGAACAGTCGAGTTCAGCCTTGGCTCCTTCAGTGAAGAAACATATCTGCATGTTGCCGGCTCACTTCCTTTATACCCACGAGGTGGGGGGGAGTTACGCTATGCAAATTCAGCAGACCCATGGTATTTGCTTGCCATTGGCTCGTTTTATTACTGTTCGAAGAGGATAGGCTTCTAAGCGAACCCCATTTCGTCGTCATTCGACGTAACGTCTCCGTTCCCTACTCAGGGAACGAGGATTACATCCGTAACCGAGACGTTCACAACTCCGATTGGTTTTAAAAGAACATTATTTGGTGCCATAATGGAGCTAGTACAATCAGCATAATAATCGCATTAGTATTACCATCCTTACCGGAGGTATCTTGAGAAGCTCGCAGTGTCACGCGGCTTAACTCTCTCTCTCACAGCTTTCAACCTAATGAACACACAATATTTAAATATTTGGTACGGGATTTTTCTTTGAATTTCTATCCTTAAGAGGATATTTTTCATACCAGTCCTTGTTGCGTTCTAGCAGCTTCTTCAACAAGTGAGAGAAAGCATGTTTGATTTAATAGTAAATTTCCTGGGGTGTACGCGCCACCCTCAGGCAGAGTAGAAAGTTGCACTTCAGTAACCTTATGTGGGTTACATTAGCCTTTGATGAGATTTTGGCCAGAAATATGTTTAGTAGATAAAAAATGGACCACTGTCTGGCTGATGAGTGGACAGGAAGCAGACAGACTGGCTTAACCGACCGTCTGCTAGCGGCCTCACGTCACCAAGGTCAGATAAATCCCATCACATAGAGCCTCTTTCACCTAGATATCATCATATAGAGACTGTGTCTGTTCCCCGAACTTGGAAATCCAAAAAACGTTCAAACCCATCTAAGGTTAAAAATGTAATTGATGTTCAACAAATAAAAAACAGATATAATACGGATGAGCAAATGATAAAGCTTGGGTTGCTGAATATTCGATCTCTTACTTCAAAAGCGCTAATAGTTAATGATATGATTACAGATTATAACCTAGATGTGCTGTGTTTAACAGAAACCTGGCTAAAACCAAACGATTACATTGCTTTAAATGAATCAACCCCACAAGATTACGGTTATAAACATGAACCTCGTCTGAAACGCAAAGGAGGAGGTGTTGCTGTAATTTATAGTAATATTTTCAAAACCACTAAGAAATATAGTTGTAAATATAATTATTTTGAAGTGTTGGTGCTTAATGTAAAAATATCTAGTGTAAACAATAAATCACGTTTGAAAATTCTACGGGCTACTGTATACAGGCCACCAGGGCACCATACAGACTTTATCAAAGAATTTGCGGACTTTCTATCAGAATTAGTATTGGCTGCAGATAAAGTACTAATTGTTGGTGACGTTAATATACACATAGATAATGAAAAAGATGCATTGGGATTGGCATTTAAAGACATTATAAACTCAATTGGAGTTAGACAACACGTGTCAGGACCTACTCATTGTCGTAATCATACTCTAGATCTAATACTATCACATGGAATAGATGTTGATGCCGTTGAAATACTGCAGCAGAGCGATGACATCTCAGATCACTATCTAGTCTCGTGTAAATTACATTTAGCCAAGGCTGCAAAGCCGACTCCGTGTTATAAATATGTTAGACCAATCGCTTTTGCCACTAAAGATTGCTTTATCAATAATCTTCCTAATCAGTTTCATCATCTCAGCATCCCGGATAGCTTAGAAGAACTTGATATTGCAACAGAAACTTTTAACTCTCTCTTTTCCAGCACTTTAGACACAGTTGCTCCGCTGCGCTTAAAGAAGATTAAAGAACATAGTCCAACGCCGTGGCACAACGAGCACACTCAGGCCCTTAAGAGAGCAGCCAGAAAAATGGAGCGCAACTGGAAGAAAACAAAACTAGAGGTGTTTCGGATTTCATGGAAGGAGAGCTCGATTGCTTACAGAGAGGCTTTAAAAGCTGCTAGATCTGCTTATTTTTCAACCCTATTAGAAGAAAATAAACATAATCCTAGGTATTTATTTGAAACAGTGGCTAAACTAACGAAAAAGAAAGCTTCAAGCCCAGAAGTTTCCAAGCAACACAGCAGTAATGACTTTATGAACTTCTTCACTTATAAGATCGATAATATCAGGGACAAAATTATAACTATGCAACCGTCTAATACAGTATCGCATCAGGAAGTGTGTTGTAGTCTCCCTGAGGGAAAATTTGATTCATTCATTGCTATAGGAGAGGAAGAATTTTGCAAACTCGTCAAATCATCTAAATCGACAACGTGCATGTTAGACCCTATACCAACTAAGCTGCTGAAAGAGATGCTTCCAGATGTTATAGATCCTCTTCTTAATATCATTAATTCATCTTTTTCTCTAGGATACGTACCAAAAACCTTTAAGCTAGCTATGATTAAACCGCTTGTTAAAAAACAGCAACTTGATCCTACAAAACTAGTCAATTACAGGCCGATCTCTAATCTGCCATTTCTGTCAAAGATATTAGAAAAAGCAGTATCCTCACAACTGTGTTCCTTTCTTGAAAGAAATTATATCTGCGAGGATTTTCAGTCCGGATTTAGACCGTACCATAGTACCGAGACAGCTCTCGTTAGAGTCACAAATGATTTGCTCTTATCATCCGATCGTGGTTGTATCTCTCTATTAGTATTACTTAATCTTAGTGCTGCATTTGACACCATTGACCACAACATCCTTTTAAATAGACTCGAACATTATGTTGGCATTAGTGGAATTGCACTAGCATGGTTTAAATCATACTTATCTGACCGTTATCAGTTTGTAGCAGTAAATGAAGAGATGTCTTATCAATCACAAGTTCAGTATGGCGTACCACAAGGCTCAGTACTAGGACCGCTGCTGTTCACTCTGTACATGCTACCATTAGGAGATATCATTTTGGAAACATGGAATTAGCTTTCACTGTTATGCCGACGATACTCAGCTGTATATTTCTTCAAAACCTAACGAAACTTACCAATTCACAAAATTAACGGAATGCATAGCTGATATAAAAAAATGGATGACTAGTAATTTCCTACTACTAAATTCAGAAAAAACAGAGATTCTAATTATTGGACAAAAAACTTCCACACGTAATAACCTAGAGTACTGTCTAACACTTGATGGCTGCTCTGTTAAGTCTTCGTCGTCGGTTAGGAACCTGGGTGTGCTCTTTGATACCAATCTTTTATTTGAAAGTCATGTGTCTAGTATCTGTAAAACCGCTTTCTTCCATCTTAAAAATATATCTAAATTACGTCATATGCTCTCAATGAATAATGCAGAACAATTAGTTCATGCGTTTATGACCTCAAGGCTAGATTATTGTAATGCTCTACTGGGTGGTTGCCCTGCACGCTTAATAAACAAACTACAGCTAGTTCAAAACGCAGCAGCTCGAGTTCTTACTAGAACCAGGAAGTATGACCATATTAGCCCCGTTCTGTCAACACTGCATTGGCTGCCTATTAAACATCGTATAAATTTTAAAATATTGCTGATCACTTACAAAGCACTAAATGGTTTAGCTCCGCAGTACTTGAGCGAGCTCTTAACGCATTATAGTCCTTCATGTCTACTGCGATCTCAAAATTCCGGCCAGTTAATAATACCTAGAATATCAAAATCGACTGCTGGCGGTAGATCCTTTTCCTACTTAGCACCAAAACTTTGGAATAGTCTTCCTACCATTGTCCGGGAAGCAGACACACTCTGTCAGTTAAAATCTAGACTAAAAACACATCTCTTCGGCCTAGCATACACATAACACATTATAGACTTATATAATTCAATGTTAGGCTGCATAGTTTAGAACAGCCGGGACCGGGAACACTTCCCGTAATCCTGATGTACTTGGTACATCATAAGAAGGATGGCGTCTACGCTAATATTAGTCTCTCTGTCTATCCCGAGGTTTACCGCTGTCCACCGGAACCAGGCCGTATCCAGATCTGATGAAGGACCAGCGCCAGGACACGACGACGCCGCTGACCTGAAGTGTCAACCAGTCTCTCCTCCTCTCCACTCCGACTTCAACCAAAAGGGAACTGGACAAATACTCTGATTCATTCTGAACTTCATACACTGTTCACTCATTGGCCAGATGAGAACTGGCCCCCGACTGAGCCTGGGTTCTCCCAAGGTTTTTTTCTCCATTCTGTCACCTGATGGAGTTTTGGTTCCTTGCCGCTGTTGCCTTGCCTTCTGGCTTGCTTAGTTGGGGACATTTAATATTCAACAATATTATAGATCTGCCTTAAAGGTGGACGATGATGAAATTGTTTTTGTATTATTTTCATGTTATCACTGTGAAGCTGCTTTGATACAATCTGTATTGTAAAAAGCGCTATATAAATAAAGGTGACTTGACTTGACTTGACTTGATGAGAATCAGAATGATAATTAATGGAAAGTTCAATTATAATTTCAAAGACTCTACGGCCAGAGAAATCTTCAAAGGATCATATATGGACTCAAATATGGTTGATATAACATCAAAAGAAGTCTATGAGAAAAAATAGTAAGTTAGCCTTTGATGAACTCTTTTGCCCGAAATATGTTCACTAGGTCAAGTTTAGACTACTGTCTGGCTGAGAAATCATCAAAAGGAGTCTATGAGTATGGATAGAAAGATCACGTTCAAGGATTCTCTGGATAGTACAAAAAGTAATATTTGAACTTCTGATAAAGCATTCAAAGGAGTGTATGAGCATCTATAGCAAGTTCAAGGACACTCTGGCCAAAAAAAGGTTCAAAAATTCATAATTGAACGACATATGAAACATCTGAAGGAGTCTATGAGAATGCATAGAAAGTTCAAGTTCAAGGACTCTTTGGCCAGAAATGTGTTCAAAAGGTCAAATGTGGACTAATATACGGTTGATGTAGCATCAAAAGAATGTGAATGCATTCTAGTTAGCCTTTGAAGACACTTTGACCAGAAATATGTTAAGTAGGTCAAATATGGACCACTGTCTGGCTGATGAAACATCAGAAGGAGTCTGTGAGTATTTATAGAAAGGTCAAGGACTCTCTGGCAAAAAAGAGGTTCAAAAAGTCATATTTGAACTACTGATGAAACATCTGAAGGAGTCTATGAGAATGCATATAAAGTTCAATTTCAAGTTCAAAGACTCTTTGGCCAGAATTGTGTTCAAAGGGTCAAATGTGGACTAATATATGGTTGATGTAGCATCAATGATGTTTTTGAGAACGCATAGTAAGTTAGCCTTTTGATGAGACTTTGCCCAGAAATATGTTAAGTAGGTAAAATATGGACCATTGTCTGGCTGATGAAACATCAGAAGTAGTCTATGAATATTTAGAGAAAGTTCAAGGACTCTCTGGCCAAAAATAGTAGTAGTCAAATGTGGATATGAGAATGCATAGTAAGTCAGCCTTTGATGAGACTTTGGCCAGAAATATGTTCAACAAGTCAAATAATGACTAATATGGTTTAATACGGTCTAATATATGGCTGAAGGAACATCAAAAGTGGTCTATGAGAATACATAGTAAGTTAGGCTTTCTCTTTGGCCAGAAATAACTCTTTTGCCAGAAATATGTTTAGAAGGACAAATGTGGAAATCTGTATGGCTGATATGATATAATATCAGAAAAAGTTTATTTTTCTGTTTCAAGTTTCTAGTACTCTTTGGCCAGAAATATGTTTAGTAGGTCAAATTTTGGCTGCTGTCTGGCTGATATGACATCACAAGAAATCAATCTGAATGTTTAGTAAGTTCATCTTTAAGGAATCTTTGGCAGGAAATATGTTTAGTAGGTCAAAAATTGACTTTTGTATGGCTGATTTGACATCATAATGAGTCAATATGTATAGAAAGTTAATGTTCAAATACTCTTTGAAAATATATTCAGAGGGTCACATATTGACACCTGTTTAGCTGATGTTATCATCAGAATAAGTCTATGACTAAGTACATTTTTGAGGTAAGTTAATTTTTGAGGACCATTTGGCCCAAAAAATAAAATAATCAATAGGTCAAATAAGGACAATTTTCTGGCTGATATAACATCACAGGTCAATCTGTATGTATAGTAACTTAATGTTCATGGACTCTTTGGCCAGAAATATAACAACACATATGTTATTGCTTTGTTGCACAAATGATGTTTTATAAACAAAGTTCGGGAGGAGCACGTTCAAATAATTGATCCAATTATCACATCATTCCAACCAGCTGTCAACAATCAGTAATCAACATTTCTATCCAATCAGCATGAGTGGAGACCTATATACATACTCATTTGACTCCCCAACGTTCCTCGACAGTTTTTCAGCATCCCTCCACCAGCCCGTCTCCTCACACTCGCCTGGTTACTTCCTAAGCCAGCAATACGGGGGGAGTACTCTGGGTTTGGGCCGAATACCGAGCCCGGAGCCCTCTCCTCGGACAGCACGCCAAATATGCATACCATTTATTTCATCTGACTTATTTGTAAGTGTGAACTCGTGAAACGTCTCAGGTTACGTATGTAACCCTGGTTCCCTGAGAGGGAACGAGACGCTGCGTCGAGACGCGGTGGGAACGCCTTGCGTGATTGCGTCGTGAAGCACGTTTTAAAATCAGTCCAATGGAAAAATGAGACGTCATCGGCGGGTGACGTCATCGACCAGGAAGCTATAAAGCACCCTTGCGATCATACCACATTAGCTTTGAAAAAGCCTGAAGCAAGTCGATCACAGGCATGCTGGGAGTATGGCAAGGCGACGCAGCGTCTCGTTCCCTCTCAGGGAACCAGGGTTACATACGTAACCTGAGACGTTCCCTTTCAAGGGAACTCGAACTGCGTCGAGACGTGGTGGGAAGCCTATACCCACGACGCCATATGACAAATGCCTGTTCTGTATGAAGACCATGCGCACACTAAGAAACAAGCCCCCTAGACCCTGGAGTGGAGTCTAGGTCCAAGTCATAAAAATGGACAAATGTGTGCGGTGAGGACCAGCCTGCCGCCTTACAGATGTCGTGGAGAGAAACTCCTGAAACTAAAGCCAGAGGCAGCCATACTCCTAGTAGAGTGGGCCTGGACAGTCAAAGGTGAAGGCTGTCCAGCCGCTAAATAAGCAAGTGAGATAGCCTCAACTACTCGCTTGCTCAATATCTGTCTTTAGCTTTTCCTGATTAGGTGGAGGACAGAAGGCCTGCAGCACAAATGACCCGCAAATTGAGTAGGGACCTAGGAATACAACCCGGCCTGGGGTGAAGAAAGACTACCACCATACCAGGTGCAAATCCAAGTGCATGCAGGCCTCAGCCTCATGTACCACGGAGAAGATGAAATAAGGATCTCTCCTCAGAGATAACCCAGCAAAGAAACATTCATTGCAGAAATCAAGTACTGTACCATAGGGCAGATAGCAAGATTCAGAAGGCGTTCTCCGCACCTGGCAGAGAACAGTTTACATTTCAATGCATATTCAGTCTTCTCGTGGAGGGAGCTCTAGACGGGAGTATGGACTCCACGACCTCAGTCGAGAGACCTGAATCTATGAGCTGGGCCCCCTCAGAGGCCGAGCCCACAGTATCCATAACTCCAGATGAGGGTAACTCCCGGAAGCAAAGATATCGGGAAATGCGTACAGGTGTAGCCTCGACCACACCTAATACATCGCATCCAGTCCAAGCGGTGCTGGATGTGTCAGGGATACCCACAAGGGCAAAGTTTTAACCGAAGTTCTCCCAAAGAAGCTCCACCACTTCGGGGTGAAGTCTCCATTCCCCGGGCCTCAGCCCCTGCCTTAACAGGATATCTGCTCTGATATATGAGACCATCAGTGTGTTGTCCGGAAGGACAGGCACATGGTGACCTCTCGGTTCTGACAGGAAGTATTGAGATTCTCAGAATGCCACCATCACTTCTAGCCAATTATGTGCCAAAAGGAGATGGTCCTGCCAAAGACCCTTCGCCGAGTGACCACTCATGATCACCCCCCACTTGTGAGGGAAGCATCCGTCGATAGCACAAGCGTCGACAAGAAGCCCCCAACACTGGGCCTGGGCGAGGAATAAAGGTTCTTTTACATAACCGAGGCACGTAGGCATAGCCGCGTGACCTTGATCATGCGAAAACGGATTTTCCCCTCGGAGAAAACCCCTTGGTCCTGAGCCACCACTGCAGGGGTCTCATGTACAGAAGGCCAAAAGTAATTACGTTGGACGCAGCTAGTAATTAAGTTAGATAATTTATGCAATCGCAATTTTATCTTTTCAATGCAAACAGGAATTAATTAGTTCTTGAATGCAATGCAATGTAACAAGTGCATAGTTTGTGTGATATTCTTCATTGCACATAGTTGGATCGTTTGTGCAATGCAGTGCTGCAACTCATGTTATCTCTTTAATGCACAAAGGAATGAGTTAGTTATGGTATGCAATGAAATTACAAATTTGCTTCGCTTGTTATTTTCCAACGCTATGCAACACCTATGTTATCGGTTTTGGCTTCATTGCACATGAGGTATTGGTTATCCTGTGCATTGTAATGAAAGAGCTAATGCAATAATTTCTCTTCAATGCAAAATTGAATAAGGTTGTTGTAGTATGTGTTATGTTTTTTCATCACATAGAGTGATAATTTACATGTTTTTGCAATGCAATGATTTTTATGCATAGCTTATATGTTATCCTTCAATGCGCAATGTTACATCGTTTGTGCAATGCAATGCAACAGCACTCATGTTATCTCTTTAATGCACAAAGGAATGAGTTAGTTCAGGAATGCATTGAAATGCACCAGGCACATAGCTTATATGATATTCTTCAATGCAAATCGTTGGATCATTTGTGCAATGCAGACCAACAGAACTCATGTTATCTCTTTAACGCACAAAAGAATGAGTAGTTCTGAGATGTTTGAAATGCAACATGTGCTTCGCTTGTATGTTAGGTCATTCTTAAATCGCATGTGCAATGCAATGCACATGCACATATCTAATATGTTAAATATGTTATCTCTTCGTTGCACAATAGGTACAAGGTAGTTATTATATGCATTGAAATGCAAGAGCTAATGCAATAATGTCCGTTCAATGCAAAAGTCAATAAGGTTGTTGAGGTACGCAGTGCAATGAGAAAGCACATATTATGTGTTTTCATTGTATAGAGTAATAATTAAAAAAAATTTGCAATGCAATGCAACCGCACAAATTTTATCTCCTCAAAGCTCAAAGTAATGAGTTAGTTCTGGTATCCAATGCAATGCAACAGGTGCATAGCTTATATGTTATCCTTCAATGCGCAATGTTACATCGTTTGTGCAATGCAATGCAACAGCACTCATGTTATCTCTTTAATGCACAAAGGAATGAGTTAGTTCTGGAATACATTGAAATGCACCAGGCACATGGCTTATATGATATTCTTCAATGCAAATCGTTGAATTATTTGTGCAATGCAGTGCACAGCACTCATGTAATCTCTTTAATGCACAAAAGAACGAGTAGTTCTGGCATGTATTGAAATGCAACATGTGCTTTGCTTGTATGTTATTCTTCAACGTTAATTCTTAAATCGCATGTGCAATGCAATGCAATTCTTATGTTATCTCTTCGTTGCACAATAGGTACGAGGTAGTTATTTTATGCATTGTAATGCAAAAGCTAATGCAATAATTTCCCTTCAATGCAAATTTGAATAAGGTTGTTGAGGTACGCAGTGCAGTAAGAAACCACATCTTATGTGTTTTCATTGCATAGAGTAATAATTTACTTTTTTTTGCAATGCAATATGCAACAGCACAAATATTATCTCCTCAAAGCACAAAGCAATCATCATCAACCATTACATCAACCATCAGGGGGTCTGAGGTCTCGTATACTGTGCAAACTGGCTCATCAGATCCTCCTATGGGCCCAGGGAAATTGCTGTCTCTCAGGGCAGTTTATATTCCAGGGCATCTGAATGTGGGTGTAGATATCCTGTCGAGGCAGGGGCTGAGGCCCGGGGAGTGGAGACTTCACCCCGAAGTGGTGGAGCTCCTATGGGAGAACTTTGGTCGAGCAGAGATCGATCTTTTTGCATCGTACGATACAACCCATTGTCCGCTGTGGTTCTCCCTCACTCATCCAGCTCCTCTCGGACTGGATGCCATGGTACAGGTGTGGCCGAGGTCACACCTGTACGCCTTCCCCCCGGTATCAATGCTCCCGGGAGTTCTGGAGAGGGTTCGCCGGGAAGGGGCTCATCTATTGTTAGTAGCCCCGTATTGGCCGGCCCGAGTTTGGTTCTCGGATCTAGTGTCTCTTCTGGACGGCTCTCCGTTGGAGATTCCTGTCAGGAGGGACCTGCTGTCCCAAGCAAGGGGCACAATATTTCACCCTCACCCAGAGTTGTGGAGACTGTGGGCTTGGCCTCTGAGGGGGCCCAGCTCATAAAATCCGGTCTCTCGACTGAGGTCGTGGAGACCATCCTGCAATCCAGAGCTCCCTCCACGAGAAAACTTTATGCTTTGAAATGGAAATTATTCTCTACCTGGTGTGGAGAACGTAATTTGGATCCTGTTAACTGCCCGGTTGGTACAGTTCTCGATTTCCTTCAAGACCGTTTCTCTGCTGGATTATCTCCTTCCACCTTAAAGGTGTACGTAGCAGCTATATCGGCATATCTCACCCCTCTGGGGGCTACTTCTCTGGGGAGAGATCCTTTGGTTAACCGTTTTCTCCGTGGCACATTGAGGCTGAGGCCTGCACTGCACTCTAGAGCACCGGCTTGGGATTTGGCCATTGTACTTGAGGGTCTGGCCCTGGCTCCCTTCGAGCCTATTGAAGAGGTTTCAGAAAAGTTCCTTACACTAAAAACTTTATTCCTACTTGCCATTTCTTCAATTAAGAGAATTGGAGATTTGCAGGCCCTGTCGGTTGCTCCAACATGCCTAGAATTTGCACCTGGTATGGTTAAGGCATTTCTTCACCCTAGGCCGGGTTACATTCCTAAAATACTGACTAATGTTGCAGGCCCAATTGTGCTGCAGGCCTTCTGTCCTCCACCTTTTAATACCCCAGATCAGGAAAGACTAAATCTGTTGTGTCCAGTTCGGGCTTTGGATGCCTACGTTCACAGAGCTGCCCTGTGGCGTAGATCAGAGCAGTTATTTGTCTGCTTCGGTTCAACCAAGAAGGGTTGCCCTGCATCGAAACAGGTTATGAGCAAGTGGGTAGTCGAGGCTATCTCACTTGCTTATCAAGCGGTCGGACAGCCTTCACCTTTGGGTCTGGCGAATATCGAATGTAAATAGTTCTATCTCTAAAAACAGTTTAGCCTATAACGCTAGTATAACGCAAGTATATTGGGCATAGAGTAATGACAAATAAAAATTGCTTGTTAATACCACTAACAAGGCTCAAAATAGCCCCACACTAACACGGTAGCATAATGAGGGTCCCTATACCTTCAAACCGATGCATTGAGAATTTTGTCAGTGTCCATACAGTTTAATAAGAAGATATTTTATACATACAGTCAACTTCGCATATACAGGCAGAAGCCATCTTTGAAAAACAGTCTCTATCAGTCGATCTCCGAACGACGATCCTTAGTGCGCTGGTGAGATGTGAAGAGAGCTATAAGTTGTGATAGGGTGAGCGCGAACAGTAGGCTACGTGGTACATATTGAAGAGAAGAAAATGGTTCGTGTTTGTGCTTTTCCCGGCTGCGATAAGAAAATGAAACGCTACAATCCGGAAAGTTTTCACAGACTTCCTCTGCACAATAGTGATATGTTGAAGCAGTGGCTGGTCGTATCACATGTTGATGTCGAAACACCGGTTGAAACGCTTCGAGAGATGGACTACCGCGTCTGCAGTAACCATTTCGACAGGGACGACTTCATCTTATCCAGAAGAGCCTCCAACCCTCCCAGAAGAAATCACCTCAAGAAAAGTACCAAGAGCCGAAAGACCTGTTGCTGATAATTTGGATGAGGTAATGTGTGAATTTTATTGACGCAGTTGGTCGCTAAACAAGAGCATGTATGCTAGTATCATGGCAAGCCGTTTTAGCTTTTATTAATTTCCAGGATATGAATTCTTGATATCAACAATTACATTTTCACTAGTTAAAATGATAGTTATTGATATCAGGAATTAGATTTATACTAGTAACAATGGCAATTTTTGAGATCAGGAATTACATTTCCACTAGTAACAATGCTAATTCTTGATATCAACAATTACATTTTTACTACTTAAAATGTTAATTGTAGATATCAAGAATTTAATTTTTGATATCAAGAATTTAATTCTTGATATCTGTAATTGTATTTTCACTAGTGAAATGTCACCATAGGCCGCCATTCAAAAGCAATTGTTGATATCAAGAATTGATTTCTTACTAGTTGAAATTCCAATTTTTCATTTTTGCTATCAATAATTCCATTTTCACTAGTGACAATGTTAATTTCTGATATCATGAATGTGATTGTTTCTAGTAAGAAAGCCATTTTAGATATTTGAAATATTATTGATATCATAAATACATTTTCAGATATCAAAAATGAAAAATGTTACTAGTAGCAATTCCATTGTTGATATCAAGAATAGACATTTCAACTACTGACCATTTAATTATTAATATCAGTAATTCACATTTTTACTAGTAACAATGTAATTATTGATATCAAAAAATATTTTTCTGATAGTAAGAAATCAATTCTTGATATCAAAAATTGATTTTGAATGGCAGCCTATGGTGACATTTCACTAGTGAAAATATAATTACAGATATCAACAATTCAATTGTTGATATGAACTATTAAATTTTTTATATCAACAATTACAATTTTGATATCAAAAAATTTAATTGTTGTATTACAAAGTAAAAGCTTGATTATTTTATTTATTTATTTATTTAACTATGCCATGTCATACGAACAGGAAGACATGGATGAAGGTTCAAAAGCATCTGTTCGTGATATGAGTGTTAGCTTTGGGGAGATGGAGATGGAAGATCCTGTTGATGCAAGCTTTCAGCCATTAAGTGACACTACTCCTTCCAGCCAAGAATCAGGTTCGGGCACTGCTTCTGACCAAGGGACAACCAATGGATGGGCAGTAAAAAAGTGGATAGTGGATGAGTCCAACTTGCTGGAGCTCTTCAAGACCTGCCACACATGTGGTACAGTAATTGAAGATAAAAGGATGTTGACACGAGCCAGCCAACTTAAAATCTACTGGACATGCCTGCGTGGACATTCAGGGGAGTGGGCATCATGTCCAGACCAAAGAGACATGGGACGAAACAATCTCCTGACCTGTGCGGCGACACTGTTTACAGGAGCATCATACACTGACATAAAGGACTGGGCGGATCTTATGAACATTCAGATTCCTGCAAAAACACATTACTACAACATACAATCTGCATATATAATTCCTGTCATAAACTATGCCTACAAAGATCAACAGCAAAAAATAATGGAGCGACTCACTCAGCTGTCTGCCTCAGGAGAGAGGATTGACTTATGTGGCGATGCGCAGTGTGACAGTCCAGGTAAACAGGATCAGTAATTGAACTTTGTTTGGACTACTAAACATGTTTATACATTTATATTTATGAAGGTAAATGTTTTTTTTCCCAACAGGTTTCAGCAGTAAATATTCGACCTACTCTTTCCAAGATGATGCCATGAAAGAAATTGTCCATTATGAGTTGGTCCAGGTAAATAGGAATGCATTATTCTTGTGTCTAATGACATTACCATGGCTATGACAAAGCAATTGGTTGCTTGGGACTATGCACATGTTATGACAAATAAGATAATGTTGTACTATAGGTTACAGAAGCATCCAGTTCTGTAGCAATGGAGGCAATGGGGTTTCAGAGAGGCATGCATCTGATCTCCAAGGGAGTGGATGTTGGAGTCATGACAACAGACAGATCTCCATCCATTCGGAAAATAATGAAGGACAACTACACCAACATAAGACATGAATTTGACTCGTGGCATGTCAATAAGAGTAAGTATCACATCTTCAATATGAACCCATAATAATACAAATACATTTTAATGTTTGTAGTTTATGACATGAAAAATGCCCCCCTCACCCCCTCTCTTCATAATTTTGTTGTTGGTGATCCTAGGTGTAAAGAAGAAGCTTGTGAAGGTTTCAAATAAAGCCGAAAACAGAGTGCTGCAGCCATGGATCCGATCGATCAGCAATCACCTGTATTGGTCTTGCAGCTCAAGCCATGGTGATGAGGAGGTAACAATGACATTGTGTACTGGTTGACATGACATACTTTTGTAATTATTGTGTATTGTATATGTCAAAAAACATATTTTGTTAGGTCGAAGGCATTGTCTCATACTAAAATAATTATAGGGTATTATATTTTTAAAAATGTGACCGGATAAATAAAAAATGTTACTGTATTTTTTTTATCAGGAAAGTGTGCGGCGTTGGACATCGCTGCAGTTCCATGTTTGTGGTGTTCATAGATGGGAGGAGGATGGCGGCTTTGAATACCATTGTCTTCACCCATCACTCACAGAGGAGGAGCAAACAAGGAAGAAATGGCTTACAAAGGATTCTACTGATTTCCGTGCTTTGAGGGGCATCATTATGGATAAAAATCTCATCCGTGATCTAAGGCAAATGTCGCTTTTTAAACACACAGGTATGCCCTCACGCTAAATTAATTGTTTTAAAAAAAAACTTTATTTGATTCTCAAAATGATAGGAAGTTCACTGCTGTGAAAATTAGTAGCACTATTATACAAGTTCTATTGCACTGACAACAAAGGCATAATAGCAAATGTAGTACATTAAACTTTGTATCCCATCTATCATCATTCTAAATTACTATTTCTTTTTGAGTAATGTATTTCAATTGTACATTTGCAGGATCACTTGAAGTCTATCACAATGTTACACTCAGGTATGCACCAAAGCGACTGCACTTCGGCTATGACTCAATGAGGGCCCGCACTGAATTAGCCATCATGGACCACAATATGAATGTTGGCCGGGAATGGAAAAAAAACGCAAGAAGGTAACAAAATATATATTTGCCTCTGATTATATAACTCTTCTGTACTGTACCCAACTGTTTATTGATTAGTAGAGTTGTAAGTTTGATTTACAGGCTCAACCAGCAGTAACATTTATTCTAGTGGAACAGGTGATTATGGTAACCTACATTGTGGGAAATAATTTATTTATCAATACTTTTGTTTGTGTTTGTTAGGAGACCCTCAATTCAAGTACACCTACACCAAAGCAAGCCATCAGTGGGTGGCCAAACCCATCTATGAAAAAACATCACAGGCTTTTAGAAGCGGTTTTGAGGATGCGGCAGGAACATACTCTTGAGCATAGGCCCCGTCCTCGATCAGGCCAAAGGCATTTATTGATGAATGTGACGGCCCGAGTGGTGGCCGCACACGAGCGGTAATATGGATGTATCCAAAATACGCACACACGCCACACACACACATGCATACATTGACACGAAGGACATTCATTTCAGGATAAGCTTTATTAACTTATTTTATTAATTTTCATTTGTTTTGTATGATCGCATAATAATCACGTGAAACACAACATCATATTCATTCATTCATCATTTATTATTAGGTTTGCATAAGTTTACATTTACATTGTTACTGATTTGAAGTGCACACAAATTAGTTACGTTGTATCTGTTATTTATATTTGTTTCTGTTTTGAGTTTAAGTTTACCGGTGATCAACCTCAGATCTGGTCCGCTGCAGCCGCATCCTGGTGTGACGAAAAGCTAGAGTCCGGCAGGAACACCATATTTAAGCTTATTGGTTCCGCCCGGACGTACCATTCACTGGGAGTTGCCCTGGGGGAGGAAGGAACGTTGATGTATTTATTAATTGATTTATTTAGTTGTACATTTATGATATTTGATTATATTTTGGCTTTCTTTATCTTTATTTACAATGTATCTGTTTGATTTGATTGATTTTATGTAGGGTTATATGTTGTATGTAAAGTTAAATTGTTTCCCCTCTTAATTTGTAATGGGCCCATCCTTTCCTTTATAAACTGTTGCTTTGTTCATTTGAGCAGGTCAGTTTTAGTTTGTTTGTTTGATTGATTGTTTTTTGTCTAACTGTTTGATCTCATTTTCTGTTTGTTTATTTTTGTTGTAAGTGTGTAAAGTTATTTTTTTCTTGGGTTCAAATAAAGACCCATTTTTTGTGTAAAGCTTGTGTTCCTTGTTCTTGGCTTCTCGGTCCCTCACATATGGTGGCAGCGGTGGGATCTTTCAGTCAGTCAAGGACACAAAGCTGTTTTTTTTTCTTTTCTGCCCCTCGAGGCTGTTTTTTTTTTCCCTGTTAATGAGTCGTACCTCAAAGAGAGGTGGGCCTAAGGCTCCGCCCTTGCAGCAAGAAGAAGAAAGGGGTGAGGAGGACCAGGACATGGTGGAAGGATCTGAAGGAGGCGAGGCAATGGGAGACAGAGACGTTTCGGTGACTGAGTTGGCAAATCTGCTTCGAACGCATATGGCCAGGACGGAAGGCCGGGAGACTGCAAGACAGCAGGAGCAGGTGGATCAGGAGCGACGGTTTTAGGCTCTCCAGCACCAGTTTGGTCTTTTGCAAATAGAGGTCCAAGCACGCACTTCTCCCAACCTTCACTTACCTGATGTTGACCGGGAGTCTCAGGGAAGGCCCGATGTGGATCATTTGGATTCTGATGGAAACTCAGAGGCTTCAGTTCATCAGCAGAGTTCTAATCAGGCTGGGGACAATTTGGGCCCACCATTATCTCAGATACCTCGATTGGAGAAGCTGAGTGACACTGATGAAGTAGAACACTGTTACTTTTGAAAGGATTGCGGTTGCTTGTAGGTGGACTAAAACTGACTGGGTTTGGCATTTACTCCCTTTGCTGACTGGTAAAGCAAGAGCAGCTTATGTCCATATGGATGTCAACGAGTCTACTGACTATGATAAAGTGAAAGATGCTATATTAAAGAAATATGATGTCAATGCTGAAACCTATCGGCAAAAGTTCCGTTCCTTATCAGTAGATCCAGCAGAGAGTCCAATAGAGCTTTATAACCGTCTCAAAGAACTCTTTGGAAAATGGATCCAACCTAAGAGGAAACGAGTGGAGGAGGTGAGTGAAATCATCATTCTGGAGCAATATCTTAGAATGCTGTCCCCTGAACTCCAGGTGTGGATTCGAGAGAGAGATCCTAAAACTGCAGCGGAAGCAGCATCTTTGGCGGATGTGTTTGTTGCAGCCAGAGGAAAGAGTAAGCCGTGGGCTTGGAAACCTGTCAATGACCGCCGTTCTCTCGACGTGCCTCACTTTCAGCAGAGGAAGTCGGAGGGGTCTGGTAAGCCCTACATGAGGAATCCGACTTCAGCCAAATTGAATTTTGCTCCTAAACGACCTCCCATATGTTATCTGTGTGGTCAAGAAGGGCACACTAAGCCAAATTGTCCAAGGGTCTCGGCTCAGCTTACACAGCTATGTTTCGTGCCAAGGAGGAAGGTAACCAAATCCTCAAGCTCTTTGAGAACTACAAATGTGGAGATAGATGGTGAGAAATTGACTGCTTTGATTGACACTGGCAGTGATCGGACTTTGGTAAGAAGAAACTTCATATCACCCTCTTTGATCAGTACAGTCAACACATTGCCTATTTGCTGTGTACATGGAGATGAGAGACTGTTACCAACCGCCAATGTTTATGTCAAAATAGAAGAGCAGACTTACCTGGTGGAAGTGGGGGTTGCTGATAACTTGTCTTTCCCTGTGATTCTGGGTTAAGATATACCAGTGCTGCTGGAGTTGTTGCACCCGGCTCGACAGTGTAACGTGGTGGTGACCAGAGCAAAGGCGAACCAGTCAGAGGGGAGTGAACACACACTAAGTACTTTACCTTTCTCCAATGCCGAGATTGAAACCGGGGTGTCGAAGAGGAAAAAGACTAGAAGAGAAAAAAGGCAAGAAAAGGTCAAATATGCTGCTCATACGGAGAGTGAGGATTTAGCCTGTGACTTACCTGTGAACTTCCAGATGCCCACCAATATCGCTCGGATACAGCAGGAAGATGCTAGTCTCACGGAGTGCTTTGCTATAGCTGCAGAAGTAAGAGAGAGGCCTCTAGATGACAGTACAGCCAGATATGTGATAACAAAGGGAATACTCTATCGGGAGATCGGAGTCCAGAAACAACTTGTGGTTCCACAGTGTGTTCGAGAGATGGTGTTACATCTGAGTCACTCGATTCCTTGGGCTGGCCACCTGGGGAAAAACAAGACTACTGCGAGAATCAAGAAGTGTTTTTTCTGGCCTGGTTTGAAGGTAGATGTGGCCCAATTTTGTAAAAGCTGTCCTGTTTGTCAGAAGGTGTCCCTCAGACGTCCGTCAAAAGCACCACTACAACCACTTCCTATTATTGGTACTCCGTTTGAGAGGCTTGGAATGGATGTCGTTGGACCCGTGGAGAGGAGTGGCTCAGGGAACCGTTTCATGCTGGTGATCACTGACTACTCCACCAGATACCCAGAGGTATTTCCATTAAAATCTGTGAAGGCGAAGCCTGTAGCTACTTCCTTGGTCCAGTTATTTTCCAGGGTCGGATTTCCTGCAGAAATTCTAACCGACCAGGGCACTAATTTTATGTCTACCTTGTTGAAGCAGGTTTACCAGCTCTTAGGAATTAAGAGTCTGCGTACTACTCCTTATCATCCCCAAACGGATGGGTTGACTGAGCGATTCAACCAGACTTTGAAGCAGATGTTGAGGAAGTTTGTCAGTGAGACTGGTCAAGACTGGGATCAATGGTTGCCCTATCTGCTATTCGCTTATCGAGAAGTCCCTCAGGCTTCCACAGGCTTTTCTCCTTTCGAACTGTTGTATGGCCGTGATGTCAGAGGCCCATTGGCTCTGCTCCAGGAGATGTGGGAAGGGAGTCCTGAAAAAGAGCCCAACAGTGTTGTTTCCTATGTTCTACAGATGAGGGAACGTTTGCAAAAGATGACCGGTTTGGCTCAGAATCATTTGGCGGAAGCCAGGGAAAAGCAGAAAACGTGGTATGACCCTCTGGCTCGAGAAAGGGATCTGGAGGTCGGTAAAAAGGTACTTGTCATGTTGCCCAGTCGAGAGAGTAAACTACTAGCAAAATGGCAGGGTCCTTACGAAATCAAGAAACGCCTGGGTCCTATGACTTATGAAATCGGTATGCCGGGTCAAGATCGATCTAGTCGGGTTTTGCATGTCAACCTGTTGAAAGAGTGGGTTCCTCGTCCTGAAAAGTCACAGTCACTGATGATTCGCTGTGTTGAAGAGGAAGAATCTGATGAGCAGTATCTGCCACAGCCAGTTCCTGGAGACATCGGGCTAGATCATCTAACAGCTTCCCAGCAGTCCCAAGTACAAGTTCTCTTCACTTCGAAGGTATTTTCTGAATATCCCGGGTTTACCAACTTGATCGAGCATGGTGTAATACTGAAACCTGATGCTGTCGTGAAACGCCAGAGCTATAGGATACCTGAGAGATTACAGGAGACCTTGCAGGAGGAGGTAGACCTTATGCTCCGCCTGGGTATTATTGAGCCTTCGAACAGTGAGTGGTGTCACCCCATAGTCCTTGTGCCAAAAAAAGACGGGAGTATAGAGTTCTGTATAGATTTCCGATATCTCAACTCGGTATCACAGTTTCATTCCTACCCTACCCCTCGTATAAGTGACCTAATTGATCGTTTGGGCCAATCCAAATATCTCACAACAATGGACCTTTCTAAAGGCTATTGGCAAATTCCACTGACTCCATCGTCGCGGCCCTTGACTGCATTCAGAACACCAAGGGGCCTTTTCCATTTTAAGGTGTTACCTTTTGGTCTTCATGGGGCCGTGGCAATGTTTCAGAGGTTAATTGACCAAGTATTACGTGGCTTACCTTTTGCTGCTGCATACCTTGACGATGTTGTCATTTACAGTAACACCTGGGAGGAACATGTGCAACATCTTACAGAAGTCTTGCAGCGTCTTCAGAATGCCGGCCTAACTGTCAACCCCACCAAATGTGCTATAGCTAAACAAGAGACCGAATACCTGGGTTATGTCATCGGCCAGGGTGCTGTGCGACCGCAGGTGAAGAAAGTTCAAGCTTTGGAGAAGTGTGCGGTACCCCAGACACGTAAGGACCTGCGATCATTTTTGGGGATGACTGGATTTTACCATCGCTTTGTCCCTAACTTTTCCAGCAGGGCTGCTCCATTAACGGACATGGTGGGGGCACGTTGCCCGAACCAATTGCAGTGGACTGAGGAGAGATTGAAAGCCTTCCGAGACATCCAGGGAGCTTTGACAACCAGCGCTGTGCTACGCAATCCTGATTTTAGTCGTCCTTTCATTGTACAGACTGATGCCTCTGAGAGGGGAGTAGGAGCCGTTCTATTGCAAGGACCACCAGAGAGCCGACAGCCAGTGGCTTACATTAGTCGTAAACTGTTTCCGAGAGAAGTACGCTATTCAACGGTGGAAAAGGAGTGTTTGGCCATAAAGTGGGCGTTGGATTCCCTACGATACTATGTACTAGGCCGTGAGTTTACCCTAGAGACTGATCATAAAGCATTGCAGTGGTTAGAGAAAATGAAGGATTCTAATGGGAGGATTACAAGATGGTATCTCGCCATGCAGCCCTTCAGATTCAAGATTCAACACGTTTCTGGTAAAGTCACGTTACTGCTGACTACCTCTCCCGCTCTACTGGCGAGATTCCCGAAGGGGGGGGAAATGTGACGGCCCGAGTGGTGGCCGCACACGAGCGGTAATATGGATGTATCCAAAACACGCACACACGCCACACACACACATGCATACATTGACACGAAGGACATTCATTTCAGGATAAGC
The DNA here is from genome assembly GCF_949152265.1 of Phoxinus phoxinus. Lineage (NCBI taxonomy): Eukaryota > Metazoa > Chordata > Actinopteri > Cypriniformes > Leuciscidae > Phoxinus > Phoxinus phoxinus. The sequence goes on along the minus strand of NC_136896.1, from coordinate 20,021,203 downwards.
TTTATTAACTTATTTTATTCATTTTCATTTGTTTTGTATGATCGCATAATAATCACATGAAACACAACATCATATTTATTCATTCATCATTTATTATTAGGTTTGCATAAGTTTACATTTACATTGTTACTGATTTGAAGTGCACACAAATTAGTTACGTTGTATCTGTTATTTATATTTGTTTCTGTTTTGAGTTTAAGTTTACCGGTGATCAACCTCAGATCTGGTCCGCTGCAGCCGCATCCTGGTGTGACGAAAAGCTAGAGTCCGGCAGGAACACCATATTTAAGCTTATTGGTTCCGCCCGGACGTACCATTCACTGGGAGTTGCCCGGGGGGAGGAAGGAACGTTGATGTATTTATTAATTGATTTATTTAGTTGTACATTTATGATATTTGATTATATTTTGGCTTTCTTTATCTTTATTTACAATGTATCTGTTTGATTTGATTGATTTTATGTAGGGTTATATGTTGTATGTAAAGTTAAATTGTTTCCCCTCTTAATTTGTAATGGGCCCATCCTTTCCTTTATAAACTGTTGCTTTGTTCATTTGAGCAGGTCAGTTTTGGTTTGTTTGATTGTTTTTTGTCTAACTGTTTGATCTCATTTTCTGTTTGTTTATTTTTGTTGTAAGTGTGTAAAGTTATTTTTTTCTTGGGTTCAAATAAAGACCCATTTTTTGTGTAAAGCTTGTGTTCCTTGTTCTTGGCTTCTCGGTCCCTCACAATGAATATAGCCCCAGTTTCAAGGCCAGACAAATCAGAGATGCAGTCACAAAGACTATCACGCTTCAAGCATTCCTAAATTTAATACATTTTCTTACGGTGAACCAGGCCCCTGGACCCTCCGAGAGGGTTGGATTGTTTGTTGTGTCCTTCACAACCTTTTTTACCCCCAGACCTGTTTGCCTGCCTGTAAATTTGTGTAACTTATCACATTCTAAACATACTTTTGTATATAGTTTTGACAATGAATAAATAGAAGGACAAAAAATGTGGTGATTGTGTATTGTTATTATTTTAATAAATAGTTGTTATGAACATTATGTATAATATTTGCACTGTAAGAAACAATTAGGCTATTTACATAAAATATTCACTAGAGAATCCTTGAAAGTTCGTCTGCTTCCTGGAAACCTTGGTAAATTCCGCTGGGGGAGGGGTACTTATTTCGTATAGCTGTAACACAGCTTGGCAGAACTCTTCTTTGTTTACGTCCAAGTCTCCTTTCAGTCCCCACTCCAGAACCACCCGGTAAGCCACAAGTCTGCACTGTCTGGGGAAAGGGAGGGCAAGAGGTTTTTCGGTCATTCATGCTGATCAATGAGCAAGACATACAGCTGGCGATGCAAACTAAAATCACACAATATTTGCTCTATAGCCTATATCAGAAATATTTGCACTGATTTAAAACACAGCCTAACTTGTCTAGTGTACTTACTCAGTAGATAACTGTCCATTTGGTCCCTCCGGTATGGGTCGCCGCCTCCAATTGATTTTCGGGACATAGAAAAAAGTTTCAAGTACAGCCTTATTTATTAAAGCGGGGAAATCTTCAGACTGTACAAAACAATGGTTCTCTTGGGTGTCGCGACTCAAAAGGTCCCACTCCGTGCAACACAGGCACTCCTGTTCGGTGTCCATAGCTTTACAATATCCGCAAGTACACCACCAGTTTCCAGAAATACGAGGCTGTGTTGCGGCATTGACCACCGGTAGCTCTCTCTCTCTTTTTGTAGCCCTTTCACGGAGCTCCTGGCAGCTCTTCGTCGGTATATTCCGGCTCGAAAAGATAAGACTGTGACGATCCGGTATGAGACGCCCCGTTGAGTCCCTGAGTGGTTCCACCTGGATGCCCTAATCAGTCTGCTCTTTAAAAGGAGCTTGTGCTGGTCCATCGATGCTCCTTGTTTTATTTAGTTTATGTTATGTTGTTGTGACATCCGGATACATACATTACATGCCTACACTTTACTCTACACCACTGATTTGACTGACGCCATGTTCGCACTTGTTTGGTTTAGTTTTGGTTCTTTTCTGGTAATAAACGTTGCGGTAAAAGTAACAGCAATGTGTGTCCCTTTCTTTGTTGCGGCCTTTTTCGGAGCCAGGTCGTAACAAATGGGGGCTCGTCTATTTGGTATTTGTTCGTGCTAGCGTCTTTTGGAATTTGGCGTAATCAATGATTATAGCATTTGCGAGAGAAAATCAATTTTTTTCTTCTGTGACGTCATTTGCGCGTAACGGGACACACGTGTGGAAGTTTGTTTGACTGTGCAGCGTTTGATTGTGGCATAGAAGCTCATCGACTGGTAAGTTGGCAGTGCAATATTGTTTTTATAACTTGGAGTTTTCCCCTGTGAGGTTTAGCAGCATGTTTCCTTTGAGACATGTTGATTTTTTTTGTTTTTGTTTGTTTTGGTAGTGTTGCGGAGAAAGCGGGTAGTAGCAGTTGACTCGGGAGCACATCCAGGGTGTTGAAAGTGTCGCTAGTCTGACTGGCAGCATTTTTCACCCACTGGGTTTTAGTGCATAAATACCCCCCGCCTGTAACCGCATGAAGATCAGGGTTAAAGATAGATAGATAGGTTTTTCTTTCGGGTTTTTTTTTTCAAGGAAGGTTAGTGGGGAATGCTCCGAGT